>NC_091952.1:76897077-77197077 GCF_031021105.1 Erythrolamprus reginae
CTAGACGGGGGTTGTTCCCGCTGCGCGCAGCTCCGGTGTGCGTCTGAGTGAAATTTTGCTTCAGTGCATACGCAGAAAGCAAAATCTTGTGAGGGGATGCGCGAGCGAATGAGATTTCAGCAAATTTATTGCTTCCGCACATGCACAGAAGCAAAAAAATCACCAAAATCTTGCGTTTGTGGGCGTCCTCTCACAAGATTTTGCTTCCTGTGCAATATCCCACTTGGATGTGTGCGTGCACACACCGGAGATGTGCATGCAGTTCAATTTTTGCTGCTGGTACAATGGCGTTGACCGTACCGGTAGGAACCCGCTACTGATGCAACCTTACCTGCACCAGGGAGAAGTCCTCTGGTAGTTTCAATTAAACCCATTTTAGCTGATGATGCTGATTTTGGGGTAAAAAAAGACATATACAAGATTAAAATAGTATACAGTGTTCCCTCGATTTTCGCGGGTTCAAACTTCGTGAATAGCCTATACCACGGTTTTTCAAAAAATATTAATTAAAAAATACTTCATGGTTTTTTTCCTATGCCACAGTTTTTCCCGCCCGATGATGTCGTACGTCATCGCCAAACTAATAATTTTTGCAAATAAATAACAAAAAAAATAATTATTGATAATAAATAATTATGTTTATAAATATCAGGATCACTAAGTGTCTTATTCAATGGTGAGTACCAGTAATAATGGTGAGTAAATGGTTGTTAAGGGAATGGGAAATGGTAATTTAGGGGTTTGAAGTGTTAAGGGAAGGCTTGTGATACTGTCCATAGCCAAAAATGGTGTACAGTGATCCCTCGAGTTTCGCGATCTCAATCTTCGTGAAACGGCTATATCGCGATTTTTAAAAAAATATTAATAAAAAAAAAACACTTCCGCGTTTGGCTTCGGGAGTCAGCTGGGAAGCGGCGCGGGTGTTTTAAAAGGGCGCAGCCGGCATGGGGGGCTTCCTAGCACCCCCCCGAACCCCCAACCTGGGTTCGGGGAGGTGCTGGCAAGCCCCCCATGCCGGCGGCGA
This sequence comes from Erythrolamprus reginae, assembly GCF_031021105.1. Taxonomy (NCBI): domain Eukaryota; kingdom Metazoa; phylum Chordata; class Lepidosauria; order Squamata; family Dipsadidae; genus Erythrolamprus; species Erythrolamprus reginae. Next base: position 76,898,102 of record NC_091952.1, read on the forward strand.
CCTTTTAAAACACCCGCGCGGCTTCCCAGCTGTCTCCCGAGGCCGAAGGGGGAAGTTCCGCTTTAGCGTTCGCTTTCAGGAGACAGCTGGGAAGCGGCACGGGTGTTTTAAAAGGTCGCCGCCGGCATGTGGGGCTTCCCAGCAGCCCCCCGAACCCCCAACCCGGGTTCGGGGGGCTGCTGGGAAGCCCCCCATGCCGGCGGCAACCTTTTAAAACAGCCGCGCGGCTTCCCAACTGAGTCCTGACGCCAAACGCGGAAGTTCGCCTTGGGGTTTCCCCTTTGCGTGGGCGGCGGGCGGCACCCAGGGAAGGTTCCTTCGGCCGCCGGGCAGCTGATCTGCTCCGCAGCGCGGCAGCAGCGAGGAGGCGAAGATGGGGTTTCCCCTTTGCGTGGGCAATGGGGAAACCCCATCTTTGCCTCCTCGCTGCTGCCGCGCTGCGGAGCAGATCAGCTGCCCGGCGGCAAACTCCACCAACTGCGCGTGCGCGGCCATGAAAAAAAGGGCGCGCATGCGCAGATGGTGTTTTTACTTCCGCAACCCTACATCGCGAAAAATCGAGTATCGCGAGGGGTCTTGGAACGGAACCCTCGCGATACTCGAGGGATCACTGTATTTATTTCCGCATCTCTACTTCGCGGAAATGCGACTTTCGCGGGCGGTCTTGGAACGCATCCCCCGTGGAAATCGAGGGAACACTGTATTATTATTATTATTATTATTACTACTACTACTACTACTGCTACTACTACTACTACTATTACCTTTACCATTACTATTACTATTATTATTATTAATTGGATTTCTATGCCACCTCTCTCCAAGGACTCGGGGCGGCTCACAACATATAAAATATAAAATATATAATGTAATCCAATTAACTAATTAAAAACCTAGAACCCCCCTCCCAAAAAAAAACATTTTAAAAACCAATAATTCCATTCACTCCACATTCTCTCAACACATTAATTGGGCAGGGGGCAAAGATCTAATGGCCCCAGGCCTGGTGGCATAAATGAGTCTTCAGACTCTTACGGAAGGCAAGGAGGGTGGGGGCAGTACGAATCTCCAGGGGGAGCTGATTCCAAAGGGCCGGGGCCCCTACAGAGAAGACTCTTCCCCTGGGTCCCGCCAAACAGAACCTGGAGGAGGCCGACTCTGTGGGACCTGACCTGTCGCTGGGATTCATGCAGCAGAAGGCGGTCTCGGAAGTATTCTGGTCCCATGCCATGTAAGGCTTTATAATATAAAGGTAGCACACATTTATCACATCTTAAAAATACTACAGATTGGCTGCACCAAGTTCATAAGATAGGGCAATACCGTAAACAGTTAGCTTATGATTTTTAAATGTAACAGGTCGAATTAAATTAACTGTTTTCAGAATAGGAACCCAAAGTATTGGTTATACACGTATTCCTCGACGTGAGACGTCCATTAAGTGAGTTTCGCCCTATTTTACAACCTTTCTTGCCACAATTGTTAAGTGAATTATTACAGTTGATAAGTCAGTAACCTGGTTATTAAGTGAATTTCAGTGGCTTCCCCACTGAATTTGCTTGTCAGGAGGTTACAAAAAGTGATCACATGGCCCTGGGATGATGCAATGGTCATAAGTATGAACCAGTGGCCCTGCATTTGAATTTTGATCACATGAGCATGGGGATACTGCAAAGGTCGTAAGTGTGAAAAATGGCCGTAAGTCACTTTTTTCAGTGCCGTTATAACTTTGAACGGTCACTAAATGAACACTTGCAAGTCAAAGTTTACCTGTACTGATATTCTCACCTGCTACTCGGAGATCACAAGCTAAGGCCATTTCCAAGCCGCCACCCAGGGCATAACCATCGATTGCAGCAATAGTCGGCATTGGCAGCGCAGCTGCAAAACATTACAGAAAGAGTACCACGAGGTGCGTCTTCACAAAAATGGCATAATAAAAGAAAAAGCAACAAGAAACTAGTAAAGAATCTACTGGAGAAGGAAAAATATAAAGAATAAATGGGTTTAATATACAAGTTTGCCACTTGACTTATGACCTCAATTGAGCCCAAAATTTATGTTGTTAAGTAAGACTGACGTTAAGGAAGTTTGGGCCCATTTTACAGTCTTTCTGGCCACAGCTTTTAAGTGAATCACTACAATTGTTAACTGTGTCATTTACACTGTTAAATGAATCTGGCTTCCCCATTGCATTTTGATTTGATTTGATTTGATTTGATTTGATTTGATTTGATTTGATTTGATTTGATTTAATTTAATTTAATTTAATTTAATTTAATTTAATTTAATTTAATTTAATTTAATTTAATTTAATTTAATTTAATTTAATTTAATTTAATTTAATTTAATTTAATTTAATTTAATTTAATTTAATTTAATTTAATTTAATTTAATTTAATTTAATTTAATTTAATTTAATTTAATTTAATTTAATTTAATTTAATTTAATTTAATTTAATTTAATTTAATTTAATTTAATTTAATTTAATTTAATTTAATTTAATTTAATTTAATTTAATTTAATTTAATTTAATTTAATTGCTGGCCATATATATATATATATTAAAAACAATTAAAACCCCTGAGATAAAAGCATTAATTCTTCTTGGCCAGAGCTAGGTGGTAATGCTCAACGGCCCCAGACGTACTGGCAGAGCTATGTTTTCACAGCTTTACGGAAGGCCAGGAGGGTGGGGGCAGTACTGATCTCTGGAGGTCAGCTGGTTCCAGAGAGCCAGCGCTGCCACAAAGAAGGCCCTCCCCTGCAGTCCCGCCAATCAACATTGTTTGGCTGATGGGACCCGAAGGAGGCCAACCCAGGAAAGGAGGCAGGAAAGTATGAGGCAGAAGACAGTCCCATAAATAGTCTGGCCCTATGCCACCTAGGCAGGGGTGGGCTGCTGCCCGGACGGGGGGGGGGAACGCAGTGGGCTAGCAAAAATGGAGCTCCACCCCAGAGAAACCAATTTGCACTGAAATATGTTGAAAGAAAATGCAGGATGCCCTGCATAAGCCACGCTGGCAGTGTGGTAGTAAAAATTTTGGTAGCCCTTCACTGCGTGTAGGGCTTTCACTTTGCTTGTCAGAGGGTCGCAAAAGGGAACCACATGACCCTGAGTCACTGCAGCGGTCATAAATGTGAGCCAGTAGCCAAACATCTGAATTTTGAGCATGTGACTGGGGATTCGGCAACAGTCGTAAGTATAAAAAACGGTCATAAGTAATTCGAACGGTCATTAAATGAATGGTTAGAATTACAGTTTAGAAAAAAAAGATTCTATGATTGATCAAATGAAAAATGATTGTCCTTAGAGCTAGCATTGGGAAGGATGTGCAAGAGTGCACGATGGTGCACAGGTGCTGGGAGAGGCATGGCAAGACTCAGGGATAATAATAATAATAATAATAATAATAATAATAATAATAATTATTATTATTATTATTATTTGGATTTGTATGCCACCCCTCTCCGTAGACTCGGGGCGGCTAACAACGATAAAAACAGCATGTGACAATCCAATAATAAAACAACTAAAAACCCTTATTATAAAACCAAACATACACACAGACATACCATGCATAACTTGTAATGGCCTAGGGGGAAGGAATATCTCAACTCCGCCATGCCTGGCGGTATAAATGAGTCTTGAGTAGTTTACGAAAGACAGGGAGGGTGGGGGCAATTCTAATCTCCGGGGGGAGTTGGTTCCAGAGGGCCGGGGCCGCCACAGAGAAGGCTCTTCCCCGGGGCCCGCCAAACAACATTGTTTAGTCGACAGGACCCGGAGAAGGCCAACTCTGTGGGACCTTATCAGTCGCTGGGATTCGTGTGGTAGCAGGCGGTTCCGGAGGTAATCTGGTCCAATGCCATGTAGGGCTTTAAAGGTCATGACCAACAGTTTGAATTGTGACCGGAAACTGATCGGCAGCCAATGCAAGCCACGGAGTGTTGAGGAAACATGGGCGAATCTTGGAAGCCCCACGATGGCTCTCGCGGCTGCGTTCTGCATGATCTGAAGTTTCCGAACACTTTTCAAAGGTAGCCCCATATAAGTGCACAAAGGCAGAGGGACGGGAGGGCAGTTACTCAGTGACTTTCCTTCCAGTTTCCCTGTTGATCATCTTCGAAAGCTGGCAGGGAAGATTACACATGGCAATCACATGATTGTGAGCCATTGCAACACAGGATGTAATAACAAGGTGTTTGTTATGATCACATGACTGCAGGGTGTCAGGAATGGCTGGAGCTCTGAGGACCAGTCGTCACCACCATTCCTTCAGCAATGTCATAGCTTCAAACAGTCACTAAACAAACAAACACCTCTTGGTTCCCCTCGGCCTTATTGACAGAAGAAGAATTGCATTGGGCAGCATATAAGATACATAATATAGTTAATATATATGTATCACACAGCAGTGGGGTGCTCTCAGTTTGGCCCGGTTCTCTGACTGTACTTCATATGAAAGACTGATTCACTTCTGAACAAAGGAATTTGCTAGGAACTTACCAATGTTGTCCATTAAACTTCTGAGCCTCTGGACAAAATGGTCAGCTTCAGCATCACTCATTCGAGCTCGCTCTTTTAAGTCGGCACCTACATTTGCAAAACCAAGACATAAATTTGGGAAATACAGAGAAATGCTTGAAGGTAATGTTTCAAACGCAACAATATCTGCTGTATGAACTACATAAGAGTCGTATGATGGTGGACGTTAAGTACGCTTAAGTATCCATAGACTCAAGCAGTTCATATAAATAAATACATATGCCAATCAACAGCGTGAAGAACTAAAATATATTTATGTCTTATAATGCTAGAAGTCACACTCTTCAAGCAATCAGAATAGAGCTGTAAGAGACCTTGGACATCTTTAATACCATGATGGTGTACCTATGGCGTGCGTGCCATGCAGAGCTATACCGGAGGGTACACGAAGCATTGCCCTAAGTTAGCTCCAGCGTGCAGGCACACCCTACCCAGCTGATTTTGGCCTTGGGGAAAGCAGCTTAGCCTTCCAGAGGCTTCGGCGAAACATCCCTGAAACGCCAGCGTCAGTGGTGGGATCCTAAGGGTACAGTCAGGTACACGGTACCGGTAGCAAAATTTTGATTCCCCCCCCCTTTTTTCCCCCTTCTGGGTTCTGTGTATGTTTTTCCTATCACAGTAAATGAGTTTGAATATGTATAATTTTAGAAGAGCTGTGCATGCGTGCGTGTGTGTACATGCACTTCATTGGTTCATTGGTCTCATGATTACAAAGTTCCTCCTTAATTGCAGGTTGCTTCTCTCCTTGATTGGTTTCCATCCATTGTGTCTCTTCTTACTTTCTGGTGCTTTGGAAAAAAAGTTGACTCCCTCTTGTTTGTGGCAGGCCTTCAAATCCTAGAACACTGCTATCATGACACCCCTAGTCCTTCTTTTCTCTAGATTAGCCATATCCAGTTCCTGCAACTGTTCTTCATATGTTTTAGTCTCTTTAACCGTCTTACTTGCTCTTCTCTGTACTTTTCTCAAAATCTCAATCTCTTTTTTTGTAAACTGGATTTGTTTTAGTCATCACCAAAGACAACAAAAAAGCAAGATGGGACTAGAAAATAATCTACATAAATTAAATTAGTGATTAGAAGCAATTGTCCGTAAAATAAAAGATAAAATAAAACAATGAGAGCTAGTTTCGTATAATGATTAAGGAATCAGGCTAGAAACCAGGAGACCATGAGTCTTGCCTTAGGCATAGGCACAAAGCCAGGTAGGTGACCTTGGGCCAACCCAAGGGAGGAGGCCACTTCTGAAAATTTTTGTCACTGACATAGAAGATACAGGCACAGCAGGTAGGGTGCTGTACTGCAGGCCACTGAAGCTGACTGTAGATCTGCAGGTCAGCGGTTCAAATCTCATCACCGGCTCAAGGTTAACTCAGCCTTCCATCCTTCCGAGGTGGGTAAAATGAGGACCCGGATTGTGGGGGCAATATGCTGGCTCTGTTAAAAAGTGCTATTGCTAACATGTTGTAAGCCGCCCTGAGTCTAAGGAAAAGGGTGGCATAAAAATAATAAATAAATAAATAAACAAACAAACAAACAAATAAACAAATAAACAAACAAACAAACCAATCAACCAACCAATCAATCAATCAATCACCAAGTGAAAAGGATAGGTTAAGGCCATGATGATGAACCTATGGCGCGTGTCCACAGATAGCACAGATATGGGCATGTGAGCCGTCGCCCCAGTTCAGCTCTGCCAGGCAAGTGCACACGGCTCCCACAGGACAGCTGGTTGTCAGGTCTCTGTTCATACAGGGGGTAGGGTGTGCAGGGTGCCGTACACAGGGGTGGGGCATGTGGGGGTGGAGGTGTTGCTGTGCATGCAATGCATTTTGGGTGGTTGGATGTGCACATGCGCTTTGGGCATTCCGTCTGGAAAAGGTTAGCTATCTCTGGGTTAAGTGATGTATTTTCTTCTACTCATTCTCAGGGTTTTATTGGCTTTTTGAAATTAAAACATAGTTTTTACTTACCAGCACAAAAAACACCCTTTACTTTGCTTTTGACTATTACAACACGGATACTTTCATCAAAATGGAGAACATCAAGGATTTCATATAACTAATGAAAGAAGAGAATAAATCCAGCATTCAATTACATAGAAACATAGAAACATAGAAGATTCAATTCAAAGAAAACTTTGAGGCCATAGCTATGCAAGTGTGATCACACTTTAGCTGATAAAACGCATAAACTGGTATGTTCTTCGTACGTGGCTTCTACTACATAATCTGCATTAAGATCTGGGAAACTACTGTTCATTGACAGTTATGGTGATCTTGGACACCCATAGCCTTTCAAACAATATCTATATAAGGGAAAATTAAATACCATCACTTACTTCATCCACAAACACTTTGCCCAGGGCATTTCTGGCATGAGGTCTGTTCATCTGAATTTCTGCGATTCCTTTATTCACCAAAAGAACAATTAACATTTTTTTTTAATGTTTTGTGTCTTAATTGTTTAATCAAAACAATTACAGGCCAACATTCAGCTCAAGTTCATAATAAAATATCCGAAAATTCAAACACTCTTGTTTCAGATGGGTGCTTTTTTAAGCATAGTCATCTCAGAGAAGCCTAAAAAGCAAATCTAGGATTAAAAGCAGCAGTAAAACTAATGAATAAATGTGGGCTTAGGAACTAATAAAGGTAAGCGTTGGAAGTCAGAAAATCGTTTCAAAGAAGACTGTGGAACAGGGGTTACCAATCCCCTCCTTCCCCCGATCAGGGGTGGATTCCTCCAAGCTGACCAGCATGCACTTGCGCCTTGGAGCTGAGCTAGAGTAACAGCTCACATGCCGGTAGATATGGCTCTATGTGCCACCTGTGACACGCGTGCCATAAGTTCCCCATCATGGGACTAGAGACAAATCCTTGCAATTTTGTTGGAAAGATTTCATTAGTGAGTTTCCACTACCTCCTTCTAGGGCTGAGACAGTGACTGGTCCCAAGTCACTCAGGTGGCCAACTCTACTTATGAATACAGGTAGTCTTCAACTATACAAACATTTTACATTTGCTACAATTAGGAATATGGAAATCCTCTCTGCTGTGGGACCTTAATTTCCTTAAAAGAATCAAGCATTTTCGTATGGCCAAAGTTAAACCCAAAGCAACTTTATTTGGCTTTGAGACAGTTTTCTCCAGGACTGATAGCTACAGTGTTTCCAAGGCAGTGTTTTGATTTCCCCACCCGCCACCAAACTTAGCAACTTTTAAGATTGTGGATTTCGAATCCCAGAATTCCCCAGCAAGGAATTCTGGAAGCCCCACACGTTCTAAAGCAGAGGTCTTCAAACTTGACCACTTTTAAGACTTGTGGATTTCAACTCCCAGAATTCTCCAGTCAGATGGAATAGAATAGAATAAATTCTTTATTGGCCAAGTGTGATTGGAAACACAAGGTGCGTATGCTCTCAGTGTACATAAAGAAAATATACATTTGTCAAGAATCATGAGGTACAACACTTAATACAACACTTAACACTTATAGCGCATAGCTATGCTATACTGGCTGGAGAATTCTGGGAATTGAAGTCCACAAGTCTTACAATGGCTCTGTTCTAAGGAATCCATTTAATGCAGGCCTGTCCAACCTTGGCCACTTTAAGCCTGCAGGACTTCAACTTGCAGAATTCCCCAGCAGGCAAAACAAAATCAAGCAAAGCAAGGCTGGCTGGGGAATTCTGGGAGTTGAAGTCCACAAGTCTTAAAGTGGTCAAGCTTGAGGGACTCCTTTGTTTTAAGGAATCCCTTTTAATGCAGGGCTCTTCAACCTTGGCCAATTTAAGCCTGCTAGACTTCAACTCCCAGACTTCCCCAGCAGGCAAAGCAAAAGCAAAGCTGGCTGGGGAATTCTGGGGGTTGAAGTCCTCCAGACTTAAAGCGCCATGGTTTGAGAGTCCTGCTTTAATGAACACGAAACTGCGGCCTCCTCTAAATTCTCAGTTGACGATTGGCGCCGCGCCTTCCCCGCATAGTTAATAAAGGGGTGTGTCCCCGAGCTCTCCTACGATTGGCCCACGGCCTACAGTGTCCTGGATGGCCAAAGAAAAAACGCGCGGGCTGCGATTAGATCCGCCTTATCTTGTCTTTTCCCTACCGCTCAGCTGTGGGGCTGGGGAAGTCCCTTCTTCCTTTAGTTTAGTGGGCAGTAGGCGGCAGGGCGGGCGGCCTCTTCCAAGGCACAAGCATTTCACTGCATGTCCGTCCCGAAGGTGCTTTCTGATTTTTCTTTGAATTTCTTTGTTTAGAGGGGGGGGGGGACCAGAAAGTCTAGCTGCCTTTTGCGGGTGGGGACGGACACCTTTGGGGCAATCTTGACTCGGATGACTGGCTGGAGAATTCTGGGAGTTGAAGTCCACCAGTCTTAAAGTTGTAAAGTTTGAAGACCTCTGCCATAGACGTTTCACTACCTGTTTTCAATGGGCTTTTGTCCCTTCACTTACCGCAGTCTGCCTTTCGGTGCACGTGTAACAGGATCTCTTTTTGCTTCTCTCCGGACGCGGGTCTTCTTGGGGAGATCCTTACGGTCCCCAAGCAGCTCTCCGTAGAAAGCAATCGCAGCACGGCGGTTGCTCGGCCCAGGCGGAGCATTTTAGGAGGTAGCAGCTGGGCCGAGAATTAAAGCTATTCAGGCAAACCGAGGCTCTGCTTGCTATTAACGAAGAAAAGGACGGAGGGCAAGCGAGTCTCAATGGTTACGGTTCGGTTAAAAAGAACACGGATCTCCTTAACGCAAACTGAAACAAACATACGTTTCCCAACAACAAACTAATTTCGGAGCAGTCAAAGTACAATACTTTAGGGGGGGGGGGGGAGGGGGAGGCAGTGGCGCCCCCTTCCGAGCACGAAGTATCTTTTATTCCCAAAATATTTCATTTATTACATTTCCCAAAATATTTCTTTTTGTAAAAAAACAATAATTTTTATTAAGTATAAATATTTTAAAAAAACATTTAAGACATTAAAACACAAACATTAGACAATATAATAAAGACAAGACATTAACACATAATACATATAACTTTCATAACATTTTTACCATGAATTGCATTGACCTTAAATTTCCATTTATATACAGGCATGTTAAACTATTTCCTTTATAGTTTATAATCAATCAATCTATTTAACTATTGATAAATATTTCATATATGTTAGTTCTATTCCTTATGCATTCTTACTTATATATTCATTCTTCAATTTAAAAATTATTTTTCTTACTTGGCCCCTATGACAATCGTTAAGTGTTGCATTCATGATTCTTGACAAATGTATCTTTTTCTTTTATATACTGTACACTGAGAGCATATGCACCAAAGACAAATTCCTTGTGTGTGCAATCACACTTGGCCAATAAAGAACTCTGTCTGTCTGTCTACCCACCTACCTATCCACCTACCTACCTATCTATCTATATTTATTTATTTATTATTTATTTATTACTTAGATTTGTATGCCGCCCCTCTCCGAAGACTCGGGGCGGCTCACAACACGTGGAAACAAATCATAAATAATCTGACAATTTAAAATATTAAAGATTTTAAAAAGACCCCATATACTAACAGACATACACACAAGCATACCATATATAAATTAAACATGCCCAGGGGAAGATGTTTCAGTTCCCCCATGCCTGACGGCAAAGGTGGGTTTTAAGGAGTTTACGGAAGGCAGGAAGAGTAGGGGCAGTTCTAATCTCCGGGGGGAGTTGGTTCCAGAGGGCCGGTGCCGCCACAGAGAAGGCTCTTCCCCTGGGGCCCGCCAACCGACATTGTTTAGTTGACGGGACCCGGAGAAGGCCCACTCTGTGGGACCTAATCGGTCGCTGGGATTCGTGCGGCAGGAGGCGGTCTCGGAGATATATATTTATTGCTAATCAAGAAACTGCCAAAGATCCATCACCAGTAGACAGCCCAAAAACAGAACCACTTAAGACTGCCACCCCACCCACACAGACACCCACACCCCAATATAAACTGACAGCAAACAGCGCTCCTTCCTAGCACTGATGCTGTTTCTCAGACAATGAAACACCTGCAAGAAAATTAGCGAGCTCAGAGCATCAAGGACACCTCCTTGCTATTGTAGATCACCCAAGAGTCATTGTGTGTGTGTGTTAGAGAGAGAGATGGGTGGCTATTTAAATTTGCTAAATAAGAAGCCAATGCAACTTTTGTTTTGATCTCTGCTCTTCCGGCGGGCTAGAAAACCAATTTTTATTTGGAATCAAAAGTTGGGGATCCAACTAAAGCATTCTGCAATACTCAGGGCTAAGCTCCCCCAGCCTGTTCAATTCCCGACTCATGAATCCAGTCTGGCTTTTCAGAGCGCCAAAGACTCAGGCTGCCGCTTTAAGAGGGTGGAGAGAGATCGAGACCAGGCGCCGCCCCGTCTTTCGACCTCTGTTCGGAGGTGTTGGGGAGGGAAACCGCAGCGGCCGGGCATTTCTTCGGCGGGTCTTTAGTGCTGCGGCCGCGCAAGATCCCGGGATCATCATGGGCAAGAGCAGCAGCAACCTGGCCCCGATGCACGCGGGGAAAAGGGTGTTTGTCATCGGAGTGGGGATGACCAAGGTAAGCGGACCGGGCCGGGAGCGCGTTCCGGGGTTTTAGAGGGGGGACTACAATTGCCATCATCCCCGGCCGGTCGCGTCTGGAAAGCAGAGCAGGCTGCTTTCAAAGGATGGGTGAAGTTGGCGTGGGAAAATGGGAAGGAGGGCGGAACCAGTTTCCATTTCTCAGCCCGGATTTATCCATTAATCCAGAGATCTTCAAACTTGGCAACTTTAAGACTGGTGGACTTCAATTCCCAGAATTCTCCAGCCAGCTATGCTGGCTGGAGAATTCTGGGAATTGAAGTCCACCAGTCTTAAAGTTGCCAAGTTTGAGGACCCATGCTTTTAAAAACCCAGCATTTCCCCTAAGACACACCTACCTCCCTACCTCTCATTTCGCTTCGAATGAACTGCCAGCAGTCCCTGCAGTTTTCTTGTTAAAATTTAGGAAGGGCTTTTTAACCATTGCCTTCTTCCCAGGGCTGAGAAAGATTGACTGGCCTAAGGACACTCAGTGATTTTTGTGGGTAAGGCTGGAACACATGATTTTCCCGTTGATTGCCCGTATTAACTATAGTACCAGGGGTAGGCAAAGGTGGCTCTTCTATGACATGTGGACTTCAACTCCCAGAATTCCTGAGCTAGCATGATTGGCTCAGGAATTCTGGGAGTTGAAGTCCACAAGTCATGGAAGAGCCAACTTTGTCTACCCCTGAACTATACCAAATGGCTCCCTTGATGGTTATACTGTTTTAATTCAGGTACTTTGCAGCTATTCAGATCTTTTAAATTACCTGTGTGGCAAACCTTTCTGCAGTGGGGCATTGGTTTTCTTTTTTCTTAAACCACTCTCATGTCGCCAGGATCAGTCCAAAGATGGGGCAACCTTGTTTGTTTTTGCAGGGTTTTTTTCTCTGCAGGCCTTCACAGCTACAAATGTTCCAAGGCGGTGTTTTTCATATTTGGTAACTTTAAGATGTGTTGAAAGTTGCCAAATTGGGAAAAAACCCTATTCTAAGGGAAAGGTCACCTCTTGCCTCTTGGCCCGGGCCCTCTGGAATCAACCCCCCCCAGATCATTACAGCCCCCACCCTCCTTGCCTTTCGTAAGCTACTGAAGACCCACCTATGTCACGAGGCATGGGGAAATTGAGATACCCCATGGGTTTATATTGTTTATAATTGTGTTGCGTGGTTTTAATAATGGGTTTTTAGATGTCTTTTAAATATATTGGATTTGTTACAATGTTGTTATTGTTGTGAGCCGCTCCCAGTCTTTGGAGAGGGACGGCATACAAATCTAATAAACCACTTAATACAGTTCCAACCTCCTCTCAATTCTCCAGTGACAATTGGTGCTTTTCTCCTGTTTAAAATCCCCTCCCCCTTTTCACCATTTTGTTCCAAAACAGGGTAAGCAGAGTGCCTAAGACTCCTTGTCCCCCAGTTTCTAGTCAAAATTAACCATTTCACCAAACTGGCTCTATCTTTACTCAAAAGTAAAATCCTCTTACTTAATGTGTGGCTGATTTGCAACTTTATCCTTAGAATAGCTGTGTGAGGTAGATTAGCCACCCTGAGTTCCTGGGGAGTTGGGCAGCATGGAAATTTGATGATAGATAGATAGATAGATAGATAGATAGATAGATAGATAGATAGATAGATAGATAGATACAGGAGAGAGAGAGAGAGAGAAAGAAGGAAGAAGAAAGAAAGAAGGAAATGAAAGAAAGAAAGAAAGAAAGAAAGAAAGAAAGAAAGAAAGAAAGAAAGAAGGGAGAGGGCAGTGGCCAGTCCAAGCCCATCCATAGGTCAGGTTTACTATACTTTTTTCTGGTGGTGGTGGGGTGAGAAGGTTTGGCAGATAACTGTGTTTAATAGGATTATTTTTTATAACTCGAAGGATGAGATGGATCCTCTTGCAATATCACATCTGGACTGAGAAATTGCAGTTCTATATGGTTCCTAAGCTGTTATTAATGTTAATGGTTTGGTTTGGTTCCTTTTCAAGAATCATTGGTATCAAGTGAATTAAACATTTTCTGTAACAAAAGTCCCACTTCTTCCTGCACTACAAAGGGAGGCTGAAATTAGAATCAAAACTACATGTTGGTGTTACTTTTAATTGCCGCCTCTTCTTGAAACACTCAGAACTCTCCATGTTAATATTTAATTTATTAGGCAACCTGGGGAAGCAGGTTTTTAATCAGAGGTCTTCAAACTTGGCAACTTTAAGACTTGTGGGCTTCAACTCCCAGAATTCTGGGAGTTGAAGTCCACAAGTCTTAAAGTTGCCAAGTTTGGGGACCCTTGTTTTTAATAGATGTTGTCTTGGACTTATGGGCTGTTGCAAATTACAGATTACATTAACAAAATGTTTATGTTCTGTGTTCAGGATAACTGAGGAGAAAGAGACAGAGTTTGGGTACAATTAAGTATTCATAATCCCTTAAAAGACTTACAACAGTTCACTTAGTGACCATTCAAAGTTATAATGGGAAAAAAATGACATGACTATTTTTCACAGTGACAAACTTTGCAGCATCCCCATAATCAAGTGATCAAAATTCAGAAGTTTGGCAAACTGGCTCTTACCCTGTCCCAAGCCCCTGTGATCACCATTTGTGACCTCCTGACAAGCTGAGTCAATGGAGAAACCAAATTCACTTAAGAACCAGGTTACTGATTTGTCAATTGCAATGATTAACAAGATAGATTGCAAAATGGGGCAAAACTCGCTTATCAAATGTCTCACGTAATAACAGACATTTTGGACTCCACGGTGGACTTCACGGGGGTCATAAGTCAAGGACTAACTGGATTACCGAAAGCTGTCCTTCCTAAATTGTGGGTATTTAATTAGCTGTTTTCTTGGCTTTGGTCTTCAATTTTTGTGTATTAGCAGAAGATTGAGCTCTAATCTTGCTCTAGGCGTGAAAACTGGATGGGTGACTTTGGGCCAATCACTCTCTCACAGCCCAAACCAAATCACAAGGTTGTTGTGGGGAAAATAGGAGGTAGGTCTTAAGCAGCAGTGGGTTGCTCCCAGTTCAGTGAACTGGTTGTGGGAGGCTCCGCCCAACCAACTGGGACACTTCTGCTCATGCGCAGAAGCATCGTGCACAAGCATGCATGCAAACTAGTAGTGACGGGTTTTAGAACCCACTACTGCCCTCAAGTCACTTTGATAAGTCACACTCACCTTCTTGGATATAGTGCTGTGCCCTCTTTCCTTGCACCTCACTGTACTTGCACATACACACTCTGGAAAAGGGAGATTATGATCCCGCTATATAGAGCGCTGGTGAGACCACATTTGGAATACAGTGATCCCTCGAGTTTCGCGATCTCGATCTTTGCGAAACGCTATATCGCGATTTTTAAAAAAAATATTAATTAAAAAACCCCCCACTTCCGCGTTTGGCTTCGGGAGTCAGCTGGGAAGCGGCGCGGCTGTTTTAAAAGGTCGCAGCCGGCCTGGGGGGCTTCCCAGCACCCCCTCGAACCCCCAACCCGGGTTCGGGGGGGTGCTGGGAAGCCCCCCAGGCCGGCTGCGACCCTTTAAAACAGCCGCGCCGCTTCCCAGCTGAGTCCTGAAGCCAAACGCCAAAAGCGAACTTCCACGTTTGGCTTCAGGACTCAGCTGGGAAGTGGCGCGTCTGTTTTAAAAGGTTGTAGCCGGCCTGGGGGGCTTCCCAGCACCCCCCCGAACCCCCAACCCGGGTTCGGGGGGGTGCTGGGAAGCCCCCCAGGCCGGCTGTGACCTTTTAAAACAGCTGCGCCGCTTGCCAGCTGAGTCCTGAAGCCAAACGCCAAAGGCGAACTTCCGCGTTTGGCTTCAGGAGTCAGCTGGGAAGCGGCGCAGCTGTTTTAAAAGATCGCAGCCGGCCTGGGGGGCTTCCCAGCACCCCCCCAAACCCGGGTGGCCGGGCGATCAGCGAGCGAACGGCGGGTGGCTGGGCGAAGGGCGGGCGAACGGCGGGCGAGCGGGTGCTGGGGGGGCGGGGGCAGCCGACATTCAAAGCAATCTGTCGGCTTCCGCACTTTCGTCGCTCCCCACCTCCACCATCTGCGCATGCGCGGCCATGGAAAAAAAAGGGCGCGCATGCGCAGATGGTGTTTTTACTTCCGCAACCCTACATCGTGAAAAATCGATTATCGCGAGGGGTCTTGGAACGGAACCCTCGCGATAATCGAGGGATCACTGTACTGCGTTCAGTTCTGGAGACCTCACCTACAAAAAGGTATTGACAAAATTGAACGGGTCCAAAGACGGGCTATGTTATGTATCCACAGCAGATCTGATTGGGTAAAACCTATTGCCTGTTTCTGAAGGGGTCTTCTTCCGACATATTAGGCTACAAGAATGGTGGAAGATCTTAAGCATAAAACGTATCAGGAAAGACTTAATGAACTCAATCTGTATAGTCTGGAGGACAGAAGGAAAAGGGGGGACATGATCGAAACACTTAAATATGTTAAAGGGTTAAATAAGGTCCAGAAGGGAAGTGTTTTTAATAGGAAAGTGAACACAAGAACAAGGGGACACAATCTGAAGTTAGTGGGAGAAAGATCAAAAGCAACATGAGAAAATATTATTTTACTGAAAGAGTAGTAGATCCTTGGAACAAACTTCCAGCAAATGTGGTTGGTAAATCGACAGTAACTGAATATAAACATATCCATTGTAAGATAAAATACAGGAAATAGTATAAGGGCAGACTAGATAGACCATGAGGACTTTTTCTGCCGTCAGTCTTCTATGTTTCTATCTCTGGACTTCCTTGTTCTTCCTTGCACACAAGAGTGGGCAGCAGGCAGGACGGGGTGGAACGCAGTTCCACCGGCAGAAATGAAGCTGTGTACCCATCTCCAGCTGACCATTCCCCCTCCCATCCTTATCCTCCTCGGAAAGCGGCAGGGAGACCAGCACCGGCAAGAGTTGCAGGGGGCCCATTTACTCCCCACTCTTTTCTCAACAGCTGATCAGCACTCGTTCGCCTAGCTACCCAGTTTGAGGCAAGGGGTGACCCAGGAAGGTGAACGCGGGAAACGCGAAGCAAATTGTCACCCCAGAGAGCGACACTGATGAGGTTGTAAGTCGAGGACTTAACAGTTCAGTGGCTTGAACGATGATGATCGTTCAAGCCACTCCCACCTAGTCACATGGCTGGCAAACCACTCCTACCCAGTCACATGACCATCAAGCCATACCCACAAAACAAGCCACGCCCACAGCGTGGCAGTAAAAATTTTGGCTGCCCATTACTGCTTGCACATATTGCAGCCCCTTGCTCCCTAAGTTGTGTGTGGCTCCATCAGGCTGCCCACGATCTCCCACAGCACCTCTGTGCTCCTTAAAATAGGAGGTGGCAGGATTTTTAGGTATGTTCGTCACCTTGACTTATAGGTAGAAAGTGGGATAAAAATCCAACAATAATTTAGACAGTGGCTACTGAAAGAGTAGTAGATCCTTGGAATAAACTTCCAGCAGACGTGGTAGATAAATCCACAGTAACTGAATTTAAACATGCCTGGGATAAACATATATCCATCCTAAGATAAAATACAGAAAATAGTATAACGCAGACTAGATGGACCAGGAGATCTTTTTCTGCCGTCAGACTTCTATGTTTCTATGTTTCTAGACCTGAAGGTCTTTTTTGCTCATAAGCTTTTTCAACATTTGCTTTTTTTCTCTAACAGTTTGAAAAGCCTGGCCGCCGTGAAAATTTTGATTATCCAGATATGGCAAAAGAGGCAGGTAATGTACTGGCTATTATATTTAAAAGTTGGGCACAGCCAGCAACAGATGTGCTATTTGCTTGGTGCTCAAGGCACATAGCTAGTGGCATAAACAGTCAAATAGTATTATATTACCAGTAGTCATGGTTTTTAAACCGTGGGGTTTGTGGTTCAGCTGTTAATACTAGAGAGGTATGAAAATGTAATTATCTGCAGAAGATTAAGAAAAGCAATAGGAGAATTGCTGTGTGTGTGAACTTTAAGTTATCTTCATTTTATAATAGTGGTTCTCAACCTGGGGGTCAGGACCCCTTTGGGGGTCGAATGACCGTTTCACACAGGGGAAAGACAAAGCTTCTATTCTGATGCCTTGGAACACATTTTTACAGTCTGACCAATCAGGCGGTTGTAGTGGGGTGTCTCTCTGACTTTCCTGCCAATCAGCTTAAAGCTCTGTTGGGAGAATTGGCGCTAGACTTATGGTTGGAACATGAGGAACTGTATTAAGGTTGAAAACCACTGTTTTATAATGTTTCAGATCTGGCCTCTGCTTCAGAAGAGTAGGCAGTGTATAATAAAAATTATTCGTAAAACATTTAAAAATATAACATTAATGCAAATGTATTTTAAGCATTGTTGATCCCTTAAGCGCATTTACCGCTGTTTGGGGCTACCTCTGAAGAGCGTTCATGGGGCTACCTCTGAAGAGCATTCGGAAATTTCAGATCGTGCAGAATGCGGCCGCGAGACCAATAATGGGCCTTCCCAGATGCGCCCAAGTCTCGTCATCACTCCGCGGCCTGCACTGGTTGCCGATTAGTTTCCGGGCACAATTCAAAGTGTTGGTAGTGACCTATAAAGCCCTACATAGCATCGGACCATAATACCTTCAGGACCACCTTCTGCCACACAAATCCCAGTGGCCGATTAGGTCCCACAGAGTTGGCCTTCTCTGGGTCCTGTCGACTAAACAATGTCATCTGGCGGGACCCAGGGGAAGAGCCTTCTCTGTGGCGGCCCTGGCCCTCTGGAATCAAGTCCCTCTGGAGATTCGAACTGCCCCCACCCTCCTCGCCTTCCGCAAGCCTCTGAAGACCTACCTATGTCGCCAGACATGGGGTAATTGATGTACTTTTTGACTAGTAAGATTTATGTGTGGTATGATTGGTTAGTATTGACTGTTTTTAAAGATAGTGGGTTTTTAGCTTTAGTTTTTAATTATTGGATTTGTACATTGATTTGTACATTGTTCATTGTTGTGAGCCGCCCTGAGTCTTCGGAGAGTGGCGGCATACAAATCTAATAAAATATTATTAATTATTATTATTATTGTTTGCACCATCCTGTGGTCATGTGACTGTGATTGATCATGTTGTTTTCTTGGAAACCAGTGCTTATTTCCGGTTTTCAGCAAAATCATCCATTGGCAACAGTGGCTTTGCTTAATGACTTCTGCATTCACTTTATGATGGTTTCATTCCCCTAACAACATGACAAAAAGTTATAATACCAGATGTGATCACACAGAGATCTGCTTAACATGACCTACAATTGTAATTCTTGGCTCAATTGCAGTCGTAAGTTAAGGACTACCAGTAACCAAAAGTTATGGTAACAACAGACGCCTTGTCTGGATTGACACACAAGTTTGGAACTTGAAGTTTATTTAATCTGCCTAAGAGCAGATGAGTGTGCTTGCACACTCTTCACTTTTGAAATCTGGCCTTTTACACACAGCTTAACTGCCCTTGCAGGTTTGTACAGTAAGTTTCTAATCAATATTTTGCAATATGTTTTTTTAATCTTGTTCAGGTCAAAATGCTCTTGCTGATGCAGGCATTCCATACTCATCTATAGAGCAGGCATGTGTAGGCTATGTTTATGGTAAGTGAAAGTACTGGTAAAACCCACATTTTATCCTGATTCTTCTTTGCCCCTTTTAACTTCTGTCCTTCTCTTTGAAGCAGAGATTACAACACATTTCTAAGCATTCTAACGCTCTTGAGTTGTTTAGGAGTTTCTTCTAATAAGAGGCAAAGCATGAGGAGAAACTTTTGTATTTTTTTAACATGTTGCAGAACAAGCTCTCTATATTGCTGACAACCTTTAACCTTTCCATGTGTACATTTGATTGCAAAATAGATACTAGAGGAGAAGCCATTTTTATTACAGTGTTTTTTGCAGAATAGGTCATATAACCCAGCCCTGCTGGTTTGAATTTTGATCATTGCGTGATTTAAAATTTACTGAAGAAAAGATATTTGATGAAGATACAGATACATTGTGAATTGAATGTATTTTTAAAAACCTACCTGTGAATGTGAATGTTGCTCTACAGTTTGGTATAAGGACCTTTTTGTCCCACCAAAAAGTCCCTGTCTATTTCACATTTCACACTAAACCAGGACAATCTGTTTTAAATCTTTAAATATTTTTAAATTTGTCAAATTATTTATGATTTGTTTCCACGTGTTGTGAGCCGCCCCGAGTCTTCAGAGAGGGGCGGCATACAAATCTAAGTAATAAATAAATAAATAAAATCACAGTAGAATAAATCAAAATTACAAGTTTCTAAATCATAATACTCTGGCAAACCATAATGCCTCATTCCTGTATTATGCGATGCTAAAAATTAATGAATCACTTTAGACGTTATGAAGAAATTTAGCAACTTTAGAAAGAGGCTAGAGAACATGTTGGTATTTTATCAAAACTGAATCTGCGTGTCTTTTTTTTTAAATTCTAAAGGTGACTCAACATCTGGGCAGAGGGCTATTTATCACAGTTTGGGTCTAACAGGTATCCCTATTATAAACGTTAACAACAACTGTGCTACTGGCTCAACGGCTTTGTTTGTAGCAGGACAAGTAATAAAAGGAGGTAAGTTACATCTGTTAACCCCCAGAAAAATTCAGTTGTATTTAACTCCTGGACAGGAGAGAAGTTGGCACATTCTTTAAGTTCTACTGAATTAAAGGGTATTTTTCAGCACTCTTGAATGCCTACTTGCTGTTCATATACAATCTTTACTAATGCAAAACAAGAAATGTAAGAATATAGTATATGCACTATTTTGTGATAGCTCCTTTGGAAGAAATAATTGTTTGTAACATTTTTCATTCATTCCTGCTTTGGCATTCCCCCGGCCCACTTTTCCCTGCAGAAATTTTCTGTCTTAGAAATAATGTTAGGTCTCCTTGCTTGTTTGAAATCCTAGAATTTCAATAATATTCAAGTACAAAAGTTGAGAGGAAAAATATTAACAATTTGGTTTCAATCAACATCACACAGGTAATAAGGATATATTGTGTACATTTGTGGATAACCCAAGAATTTTAGATACCAAAATACATCCAGAAAATTTATTTATTTATTTATTAGATTTGTATGCCGCCCGTCTCCGTAGACTCGGGGCGGCTAACAACAATAATAAAACAGCATATGACAAATCTAATACAGTGGAACCTCAAGATACGAACTTAATTGGTTCCAGGGAAAGGTTCGTAACACGAAAGGTTCGTAAGACGAAACATTGTTTCCCATAGGAAACAATGTAAAGTCAATTAATCCGTGCAACAAAAAAAAAACAACCGCAAAAAAACGCTGCCGCCCGGCTGTCACCTTTAAAAACAGCCCGGCGGCTTCCCTCTCTCTCTCTCTCCTTCCTCCCTCCTCCTCCTCTTCCTCCTCCTCCCGTATTCCACCTCCCTCCCAGCCCGCTAGGCAGGCCAGTGGTCCCCGTCACGGCGGCCCGATTGAGGGGCCGGCGGTCTCCGCCAGGGAGAGCTTCCTGGCTTTCGTTCTTGTTGGATTCGCGCGTTTTCATGCCCAGGAAGCTCTCCGAAGTGAGGAGAACCGCCGCTGTCGCCGCTCGGCCGCGCCTCCTCGCCCGCCGCCCGCCCGCCTGCCCAGGATGCAGACCTGCTGCCTCGCCCTGCGCCTGCTGCCGGCCCGATCCTGCGTCTATTGCTTCTGGGCTGGTTCCATTCTGTTCCCTACCGGCCCGATTGAGGGGCCGGCGGGAGGAAAGCGAATGCCTCTCTTCGTTGCGCTGCCTGGCTGGCAGCGGAAGATGTAAACGAGCCCACGGGGCCGGTCTCCGTGGCCGACAGGGAACGGAGCCTTCCATGGCGGCTGCCTGCTGGGCTGGTAAGAGGGGGAGCCGAGCCCAGCCCCGTGAGCTCGGTTACATCTTCCGCTGCCAGCCAGGCCATGCTGGTGGAAGCGCAACAAAGAAAGGCACAATCTTTGGGGTTTTCGCTGGGGGGGGAGGAAGTTAGGAAGGTCCTACCTCTCCCCCCAGCGAAAACCCCAAAGATTGTTTGCTGCCATACGATTTAGCAGCAAAGTGACGTGGATGGATGGAAAGCTGAAACAGCCCGGTTTCAGCTTTCCATCCCTTCACGTCACTTCGCCGCTAAATCGTGTGGCAGCAAACAATCTTTGGGGTTTTCGCTGGGGGGGGGGAGGAAGTTAGGAAGGTCCTACTTCTCCCCCCAGCGAAAACCCCAAAGATTGTTTGCTGCCATACGATTTAGCAGCAAAGTGACGTGGATGGATGGAAAGCTGAAACAGCCCGGTTTCAGCTTTCCATCCCTTCACGTCACTTCGCCGCTAAATCGTGTGGCAGCAAACAATCTTTGGGGTTTTCGCTGGGGGGGGGGGGGGGGAGGAAGTTAGGAAGGTCCTACTT
Source organism: Erythrolamprus reginae (assembly GCF_031021105.1). Taxonomy (NCBI): domain Eukaryota; kingdom Metazoa; phylum Chordata; class Lepidosauria; order Squamata; family Dipsadidae; genus Erythrolamprus; species Erythrolamprus reginae. The sequence goes on from NC_091952.1 coordinate 76,919,652, forward strand.
CTCCCCCCAGCGAAAACCCCAAAGATTGTTTGCTGCCATACGATTTAGCGGCGAAGTGACGTGGATGGATGGAAAGCTGAAACAGGCGAAAGGCGAGGAAGCCTATTGTAGCAGCTGCCACAGCGGAGACATTTGGGGTTTTGGCTGGGGAGGGAGGGGAAGGCAGGAGGTCCGGCCCTTCATTTGCCCTCCCAGCAAAAGGCAAAGCCGCGCAGCTCCGCATCGCCGAAGGAGGCTTAACCCCACCACTCTGTCCCACCCCTCGGCCGTATCCGGCATAACTTCCTCCTGCCTATCCCCGCTCTTCTGCCGGCCACGGCCGAGGGGTGGGACAGAGGGGTGGGGTTAAGCCTCCTTCGGCGATGCGGAGCTGTGCGGCTTTGTCTTTTGCTGGGAGGGCAAATGAAGGGCCGGACCTCCTGCCTTCCCCTCCCTCCCCCCAGCCAAAACCCCAAATGTCTCCGCTGTGGCAGCTGCTACAATAGGCTTCCTCGCCTTTCGCCTGTTTCAGCTTTCCATCCATCCACGTCACTTCGCCGCTAAATCGTGTGGCAGCAAACAATCTTTGGGGTTTTCGCTGGGGGGGGGGGAGGAAGTTAGGAAGGTCCTACTTCTCCCCCCAGCGAAAACCCCAAAGATTGTTTGCTGCCATACGATTTAGCGGCGAAGTGACGTGGATGGATGGAAAGCTGAAACAGGCGAAAGGCGAGGAAGCCTATTGTAGCAGCTGCCACAGCGGAGACATTTGGGGTTTTGGCTGGGGAGGGAGGGGAAGGCAGGAGGTCCGGCCCTTCATTTGCCCTCCCAGCAAAAGGCAAAGCCGCGCAGCTCCGCATCGCCGAAGGAGGCTTAACCCCACCACTCTGTCCCACCCCTCGGCCGTATCCGGCATAACTTCCTCCTGCCTATCCCCGCTCTTCTGCCGGCCACGGCCGAGGGGTGGGACAGAGGGGTGGGGTTAAGCCTCCTTCGGCGATGCGGAGCTGTGCGGCTTTGTCTTTTGCTGGGAGGGCAAATGAAGGGCCGGACCTCCTGCCTTCCCCTCCCCCCCCCCCAGCCAAAACCCCAAATGTCTCCGCTGTGGCAGCTGCTACAATAGGCTTCCTCGCCTTTCGCCCGTGCCTGGCGGGAGCTGAAGAGTGCTTTGCCCAGTGCAAAGTTGACAGCAAGCAGCTCCGCAGTCCCGAAAGGAGGCTTAACCCCACCCCTCTGTCCCACCCCTCGCCCGTGGCCGGCAGAAGAGCGGGGATAGGCAGGAGGAAGTTATGCCGGATACGGGCGAGGGGTGGGACAGAGGGGCGGGGTTAAGCCTCCTTTGGGGACTGCGGAGCTGCTTGCTGTCAACTTTGCACTGGGCAAAGCACTCTTCACCTCCCGCCAGGCACGGGCGAGGGCGTGGAAGCTTATTGTAGCTCGCCCATGGCCGGCAGAAGATCGCTCTTGCCCGGCTTCCCCGCGAGGCATCAGGTCAGCATTCTGGGCGGGCGGGCGGCGGACGAGGAGGGGGAAAGCCTCCTGCAGCAGCTGCCACAGCCGCCGGCTTCCCCGCCGCCCGCCCCACAGAATGCTGACCTGATGCCTCGCGCGGAAGCCGGGCAAGAGCGATCTTCTGCCGGCCATGGGCGAGCTACAATAAGCTTCCACACCCTCGCCCGTGCCTGGCGGGAGCTGAAGAGTGCTTTGCCCAGTGCAAAGTTGACAACAAGCAGCTCCGCAGTCCCGAAAGGAGGCTTAACCCCACCCCTCTGTCCCACCCCTCGCCCGTGGCCGGCAGAAGAGCGGGGATAGGCAGGAGGAAGTTATGCCGGATACGGGCGAGGGGTGGGACAGAGGGGCGGGGTTAAGCCTCCTTTGGGGACTGCGGAGCTGCTTGCTGTCAACTTTGCACTGGGCAAAGCACTCTTCACCTCCCGCCAGGCACGGGCGAGGGCGTGGAAGCTTATTGTAGCTCGCCCATGGCCGGCAGAAGATCGCTCTTGCCCGGCTTCCCCGCGAGGCATCAGGTCAGCATTCTGGGCGGGCGGGCGGCGGACGAGGAGGGGGAAAGCCTCCTGCAGCAGCTGCCACAGCCGCCGGCTTCCCCGCCGCCCGCCCCACAGAATGCTGACCTGATGCCTCGCGCGGAAGCCGGGCAAGAGCGATCTTCTGCCGGCCATGGGCGAGCGGCAGGGAGTCGGGGCTGCTGGCAAGCGCCCCAGCCTGGCTGTGACCTTTTAAAACAGCCGGGGGGCTTCCCAGGAGCCTCCGGAAGCCAAACGCCAAACCCGAACTTCCGCGTTCGGCGTTGGGAGGCTCCTGAGAAGCCGCCCGGCTGTTTTAAAAGGTGACCGCCGGGCTGGGGGGCTTCCCAGCACCCCCCCGAACCCCGAACCTGGAAGTTCGGCAAAAGTTCGGGATTCGGGAGGTTGCTGGGAAGCCCCCCAGCCCGGCGGTCACCTTTTAAAACAGCCCGGGGGCTTCCCAGGAGCCTCCCAATGCCGAACCCGGAAGTTCGGGTTTGGCGTTCGTAACTTGAAAAAAGTTCGTAAGAAGAGGCAAATTTTTTCTGAACCCCGGGTTCGTATCACGAATTGTTCGTAAGACGAGGGGTTCGTATCTTGAGGTACCACTGTATTTAAAATGTTCTGCCGGCGTGTTTCAACCACCCGTAATTACAGGGTAATTAGTCCAGGAAGACACACACCACATGATAAAAGGAAAACCCAAAAGTTTTTATAAACAGAAAAACAGAAACAGCTCCCTTTTTAAATGTCAAAGGGATTTTCTGGTACACACAAGGCACAGGTGAAATGCAATCTAATTGCTCACCCAATAACTGGGAAATTGAGTCCAATTCTAAAGTCCAGAGACTCCACACACAATCTTGAACAGCACAAAAACCACGATCTTGACGAAACAATGAATCAGATAAACTGCCATGAGGCTAAAACACCAGGCTGCACTTTTATCTGTAGCACTAATTACAGCAGCCCCACCCAACCACAGGTGGCCTCATTTTCTCTTGTAATAATCCTTCAGTTGTTGTCTCCTATGCATCACTCTACGCATGTGTGATTGTGTCATTAATTCTTGTTCAGAATCCAGGGATGATACAGATGATTGATCTCCTCCTAGGCTGTCTGCCAAATTCCCCTCTTCCCTGTCACTCACGCTTCCTTGGTCAGAGGAGACTTCGTTGGCAGATTCCATTGGGACCAAAACAGGCCTGCGGCATGTGGATGTTTTCCCCACATCCACCTGCACATTCTTTGGTGCAGGAGCTGGGCCAGAGCTAACCATAACATAAAATAACTAAAAACCCTTATTAAAAATCAAACATACATACACACAAACATACCATGCATAAATTGTATAGGCCTGGGGGGAAAGGAATATCTCAATTCCCCCATGCCTGACGACAGAGGTGGGTTTTAAGGAGCTAACGAAAGGCGAGGAGGGTGGGGGCAATTCTGATCTCTGGGGGTAACTGGTCCCAGAGGGTTGGGGCTACCACAGAGAAGGCTCTTCCCCTGGATCCCGCCAGACGACATTGTTTAGTCGATGGGACCTGGAGAAGGCCAACTCTGTGGGACCTAACTGGTCACTGGGATTCGTGCGGCAGACTCTTACATCCCTATAAAAAAATTGGCTTTGGCTTATCCATAGGCTTAGCTGCAAGTATATACAGTAATCTGCATTACTGAAATTCTTGTTGTCATGACCTTTAACTGTGCATCGTAGGCCAACTATATTTGTACTAGTGTACCTTAAATGGACTAACTTAAAGAATGTGTCCAAAATCTGAGATCTATGACCCCCAAAGGTTGTGTGTATGGCAATGTCATATTCAACATTCTGTGAGAGTTTCCCAGCCAGTCTTACAATCCTTTGCTCCATTTCCATCCATTTAGCCACTTTCCTGCCTGTTGAAAGGGAAGGGAAGAAATATTTTTGATGCTCCCTGCCAGAATCTCACAAAGAGATTTGATGGAGGGAGTCACTCCTGCTCCTACTGCTATTTTGTGTCACGGTTTGTAAATAATTAAAGTCCGTTAGAACCTTAATCACCGTGGAGGCGATAGATGGAAGCCCAGGCATTTGTTCAAAACAAGATTTCTTTTATTATAAAAGTATAAAATAAAATGTCTCGCGGGACAACATAACAAAACATGTCTTCACATGATAGAGGTAGAATGGAGAATGAAGAATTAGGTTGAAGAAGAAGGATGTGATGTAAGATGTGGCAGGATATTACATCATAATAGGAGGATCTTAATAAAGCACACATAGTTAACCCTTTAATTACTAAATGTCTCTGGGGCTGGCAATATTCAGCGTGACATTTTGCTCGTCCTTGGTTACTGTGTACTGTATTTCCCCGAAAATAAGACAAGAGGCAATGTATAAATCTAAATGCTATTGTTACTAAATGCTATTAAATTTGCCATGTTTGGGGACCCCTGATTTAGGGAGCTACCAATAGATCTAACTTCTGTTGAAGTCTTTATCAAAGCTTAAAACTATTAGTTACGCAATATATTTTTTTGTATTCAAGGTTTGGCTAATTGTGTATTGGCTCTTGGATTTGAAAAGATGGCAAAAGGATCTCTTTCAGCCTCTCATGTGAGTGTCCAAGTCTTTGCTATGCGGGAAAAGAACGGTTTGTATAGCTTGGCATGTTTGAAAGATGGACGAGAGTGTTTCATCTATCAACATCCTTTAGAAAATGCATGTCGTTTCTGTAATTTCTGAATATTTCTCCAATAGCTCTTTCCCTTCCATCTTTAGTTGCCAACTTGGCAACTTTAAGACTTGTGGACTTCAACTCCCAGAATTCTCCAGCCAGCTTAGCTGGCTGGAGAATTCTGGGAGTTGAAGTCCACAAGCCTTAAAGTTGCCAAGTTTGGGGACCTCTGAGTTAGGGCCTCAGGTTCCCCTGTGCCTTAGCAATGTAATCCTTCAGAAAATTCCTCTGAGATTTTTCCTTAGCAATCCTAGTTACTTTTCCAGGCAAATGGCACAGAGGCGTTGCCTTTTCGAGCAGAAGCCAGATATTGCTCAACCTGAAAGGGGCAGAAAGAAGAAACCATTTTTTTCCTGGTCTACTGGAATCCTCTTTCATTGGAGCCTCGAGGCTTCTAGGAAAACAGTAGTGTTTCTCTCTTCAGTCTATATCTGAGTTTTTCTGGAAGGATTGGGAAATTGGGTGGGAGACACAGAGCAACGGAGTCCTGAAACATTGAACGCTATCCAGCTGAAACAGTGGTTCTCAACCTGGGGTCAGACCCTTTGGGGGTTGAATGACCGTTTCACAGGGGTCGCATAAGATCACGCGAAAAGACACATTTCCCATGGTGTTATGAACTAAAGCTTCTATTCTGGTACCTTGGAACATATTTTTACAATCCGACCAATCAGGTGTTTACAGTGGGAGTGTCCCTCTGACCTTCCTGCCAATCAGCTTAAAGCTCTGTTGGGAGAATTGGCACTAGACTTATGGTTGGGGATCACCACAAAATGGGGAACTGTATTAAGGAGTCACGGCATTAGAAAGGTTGAGAAACACTTGGGCTAAAAATATGCGGGCTGCCAAAGCACTGTATAAATGGCAGTTGTAGAATTAGAAGCAAAGTTTGGAGCACCTTGTCATTTGCTTTAGCCCACAAAAAGAAAGAGGCATCTTCAAAGAATAAAGAGAATACTGTAGTGAAAGTAGAGAAAATTAATGCCTCAAAAAATCTTTACTGGGAAGCCAACTTTTGAGCGGGCGTGGTCCACGATCAGGAGTCTTGATTATTTATCTATCTATCTATCTATCTATCTATCTATCTATCTATCTATCTATCTATCTATCTATCTATCTATCTATCTATCTATCTGTTGTATCCTGTAATGGCTACCTTGTAACTCTGTAAATAGTTTGTTCCTCTTTCAGCGCTGTCTGAGCCCAAGCAGGAAGTCGCTCCTGATTGGCTCAGACGCGGCCGGCTCTAGCTTTGGCGGGAACCGCAAATATATAAAAGGAGCGATTTCTCCAGGCAGAGTCAGTCGGTACTCGCTGAATTGTCACTTTACCTTGCTGAGCTGGTCACTTGTTCTCTGAGCTGAATAAAAGTACCGATTGCTCAGAACCCTGTCTCTGGGTCTACTTCACTGGCGACGAACGGACGGAAGAAACTTCGCGTGCAACATGGACAAAATCCAGATCGGCCAGGCTCCGGAACTCTTCGATCCCGAGAAATCGACATGGGACGAGTACATGGCCACCTTCGAGATCTTCCTCGAGGCGGCGGGAATGCAGGACGCCGAAGCCGATCGCAGACGGGCTATTTTCCTTAACTACTGCGGCGCAGAAATCCGTAGACTTGCCCAAACTCTCACCGAACCGGAACAAGCAAGAGCCACAGCGTGGGACGTCCTACAACAAAAACTGGCGAGCCATTTCAAGCCGACCAAACCAGCCATGGTTTTTCGGCATCAATTCCACATGATGGCTCAGAGGGAAACCGAGTCGATCAGCCAGTTTACAACGCGGCTTCGAACGGTACTTGCTCAATGCAAGTTTAAAGACCCGGAAGCTCGCCTCACCGACGCCTTGGTTTTCGGCATGAAAAGCAGCACGGTGAGAAATAAACTCCTCATCGAAGAAGAGCCGAGCCTACAAACCGTGATTAAACTGGCGCAAACCGCAGAAGCAGCCGACGCAGCGGCAAGAGAATTGAAAGAGCACGGTAGGCGAGAACTCATTGCAAAAATCGACTCCGCGTCTCCCAGCGCCGTGGAAACAGACAACAGCCAACAAATTCCCAGCGGAGACAACTGCCTCCTGGTGCAAGACCAGCCGAGACACCTGAGAGCTACTCACCCAGCCCCCTGCGCGGGCTGCCGGGGAAATCACCAGCGCCATCGATGCCCCTTCCGAGACGCTACATGCCGCCGTTGCAACCGGAGAGGCCACATCGCCATCGCATGCAGAGCAACAGCGCCAGAGGAAACATTTGCCACACCGCAATACCAGCGACCTCAAAACCAGACCCCCCAAGCGCGAGAAAGGAGACCATTCCGCAACGCGGGTCAAAGGAACTACTCAACCGCTAACCGCGACTACTATAGAGGTAACTCTCAATTTTCCGTGAATAACACGGCAACCAAAAAAGGGGCTAAAATTGTTATATCACTGTTACTCAATAACCAACCTTGCTCAATGGAGCTGGATACGGGCTCTAGATATACCATCATGCCCTGGGAAAAATTTAAACTGTATATGCCTAATGTATCTAAGGCTGACCTAAATCAAACCTCTTTGGTGATTAGAGACTTTCAGGGGGGAGTAATCTCGGTCTTGGGAACAGCAAATGTACCTATCGCATTCAAGAATGTTAAATGTACCCTTCCCATGCTTATTGTAACAGGGGCCAAGCACTCTCTTCTGGGTTTAGCATGGATGGAACCACTGGGGATCGAGATTTCGGGTGTGTGTAATGTAAACTGTTATGATATGCCTAACTTTGTGAAAGAGTTCCCTGAAGTGTTCAGCCCCACACTGGGATTGTATAAGGGCCCCCCTATATCTTTCTCTATTGACCCCAAGGTCCCACCGATCAGACTAAAACCTCGCAGGGTCCCCCTGCCGCTCCTCCCCAAACTAGACATACAGCTGGACAAACTCATTAGCCAAGGTATTTTGGTCCCTGTGGAGCAGGGGCCATGGGAAACTCCCATAGTTACCCCTCTGAAGCCAGATGGCTCTTTAAGAGTTTGCGCTGATTACAAATCGACCCTAAACAAGGCACTCCAACACCACCCCTACCCCATCCCGGTTGTGCAACAACTGCTACACTCCCTGGGGGAAGGGAAAAGGTTCGCAAAGATCGACCTGGCGCAAGCTTACCAGCAACTTCCGGTCGATGAACAAACAGCAAACGCTCAAACAATTGTAACGCACAGGGGGGCTTTCAAATGCACGAGGTTACAGTTTGGGGTAAGCATAGCCCCAGGAATATTCCAGAGCATTATGGAACGCCTATTGTCAGGGGTAAATGGGGCCATTCCATACTTTGATGACATCTTAATTGCAGGGGAAAACCAGGAACAAGTAAACAAAAGAATAAGGGAAGTACTTAAGAGGTTACAGGACAAAGGTTTAAGAATCAAGCCTGATAAATGTGTCTGGGGAACCAACAGTATAGAATTCCTAGGATATAAAATAGATAAGGAAGGTATCCACCCCACAACAGAGAAGCTGAGAGCAATTAGAGAAGCCCCAGAGCCACGAGATAAGAATGAGTTGCAGGCATTTTTGGGCCTCCTTAATTTTTATTCCGTTTTTTTAAAGCAGAAGGCAACAGTAGCAGAGCCTCTCCATCGTTTACTCCAGAAGGAAGCCCGCTGGACATGGGGGAAAACTGAACGTGAAGCTTTTTCTCAAATAAAAAATTTATTAACTTCTAAAAGTGTAGTAGTCCAATATAGTGCTTCACTACCCATTAGGCTCACGTGCGACGCTTCGCCGTACGGCATAGGAGGAGTCCTAGCTCACGTTCTACCTAATAAGACAGAGGCCCCAATAGCATTTTTTTCAAGAACCATGACCAGCACAGAAAGGAATTATAGCCAGTTAGACAAGGAGGCTCTAGCATTAGTGGCAGGGGTAAAGAAGTTTCACAATTACATATTTGGAAGAAGCTTTGAGCTAGTCACTGACCACAAACCCCTACTAGGCCTGCTAGCCCCCAACAAGCCCACTCCACCTTTTATGTCTCCAAGACTAATCAGATGGGCTCTTTTCCTCTCAGGGTATCAGTATGAGCTCACCCACAAGGGGGGGAAGGAAATCAATCATGCAGACGGTCTCAGCAGATGCCCCATAACAGACTTAGTGGAAGACCCTGTTCCTTCCACAGATGTGTTAATGATAGAACTCGAGGAAAACCCACTAACCACAGCAAAAGAGGTAGCTGCACACACGCAGCAAGATCAAATCCTTAAACAAGTGGTGAACTGTGTTCTAAAGGGATGGCAAAATGATGTTGTGAAACCTGAATTGTGTGATTTTAAAAACAAGAGACTTGAGTTATCGTATGTAAAAGGTTGTTTGCTGTGGGGGGATAGAGTGATCATCCCCAAAAGCCTAAGGGGAAAGGTACTCAAAATGTTACATGTGGGTCATCCTGGGATTGTCAGGATGAAGAGCCTGGCAAGGGGGCATTTATGGTGGCCAGGGCTGGATGCTGATATTGAAAGTTGGGTTTCAAAGTGTGATCCGTGCCAAGAGTCACGGCCCAGTCCCCCCAAAACAACTCCGGCTGAGTGGGAACAGCCTGCTGGTCCTTGGTCTAGAATCCACATTGATTTTGCTGGCCCAGTGGGGTCTCAGTATTTTTTAATAGTGGTTGATGCCTTCTCCAAATGGTTGGAAATAATAGCAATGAACAACATAACCACAAGTGCCACTATCAAGGTATTGAGCAGACTGTTTGCATCCCATGGGTGCCCAGATCTCTTAGTGTCTGACAATGGGCCACAGCTAACAGCCAGGCAATTCGAATTGTTCCTAGATGGCCTAGGGGTCAGGCATGCCCTCATCTCGCCTTATTCGCCCTGGGCTAACGGATTGGCAGAACGTTACGTACGGGTGGCAAAGGAGGCATTGCGCAGGTCAGGCCCTGGGGATGTGCAACAGAACTTGGACCAATTCTTACTCACCCAACACATTACCCCTAACTCGCACACACATGTAAGCCCTGCAGAGTTATTGATGGGAAGGAAGTTGAGGTCACCACTAGACAGGTTAAACCCAAGGTTCTGTGTTAATAATAACCAAATGTGTACAAAACCTGAAAGAGAAATGTATTTGGGACAAAATGTATATGTAAAAAGTTTTGATGGAAATGTAAACTGGATGAAGGGAATTATTGTTAAGCAAAATGCACCTAAGACCTATGTTGTTAAACTAGAGGATGGTCGTTTGTGGAAACGACACATAGACCACATTCGGAAGCGAACAGAAAATCAATTGCCACAAACCGCTGACATGGACTCTCCCCCTTCAACAGACTTTAGTACATTGCCCGAAATAAGAGACACGCAAAGAGACTTATCGGGCCAGGGGGAACCATCCAGCGACGCCGAACCATCCTCGTCCTCCGAAGCCTTCGTTGGGCCCGCCAGGCCAAGTCCGCCACACCGGGAGAACAGCGGCGAGCCATCCTCCACAGTCGGTGGCGAAGGAGAAATTGAACTGCGCAGGTCAGCGCGAGCTCCTCAGAGGCCCCACCGATTGGACGACTTTGTCACATGGCTTTCTTGATGGATGTGTCCAACTATGAGGGGAGGGGTGTTGTATCCTGTAATGGCTACCTTGTAACTCTGTAAATAGTTTGTTCCTCTTTCAGCGCTGTCTGAGCCCAAGCAGGAAGTCGCTCCTGATTGGCTCAGACGCGGCCGGCTCTAGCTTTGGCGGGAACCGCAAATATATAAAAGGAGCGGTTTCTCCAGGCAGAGTCAGTCGGTACTCGCTGAATTGTCACTTTACCTTGCTGAGCTGGTCACTTGTTCTCTGAGCTGAATAAAAGTACCGATTGCTCAGAACCCTGTCTCTGGGTCTACTTCACTATCTATCTATCTATCTTATCTATCTTATTTATCTTATTTATCTTATTTACCTTATTTATTTATTTTTTATTTATTTATTTTTTATTTATTTATTTATTTATTTATTTATTTATTTATTTATTTATAAATAAATAAATAAATAAATAAATAATGCCGCCCTTCTCCTTAGACTCAGGGCAGTTTACAACATGTTAGCAATAGCACTTTTTAACAGAGCCAGTATATTGCCCCCACAATCCGGGTCCTCTTTTTACCCACCTCAAAAGGATGGAAGGCTGAGTCAACCTTGAGCCGGTGATGAGATTTGAACCGCTGACCTTCAGATCTAGCTGTCAGCTTTAGTGGCCTGCAATACTGCACTCTACCTACTGCACCACCTCGGCTCATGCTGATATGATCAGACTTATGAGGCAGGAGGGTTTCCTGAGGATATGTTTCTCTCAGCTTTGTTTTCACAGCACACAATATTTGTTCCCCCACTCCTTTTTCCTTAAAAAAACCCATATATTTTAACCATTTTAGGCCTAAAACAAATAGAATGAGATGTTATTCCCCAAACAGGACTCTTGATTCTGAGCATTTGTCCCCAGTGTCTTTTTTATTTTTCGACACTCCCTTTCCAGAAGCATTGTTGTTAGCCGCCCCGAGTCTGCGGAGAGGGGCGGCATACAAATCCAAGAAAGAAAGAAAGAAAGAAAGAAAGGAAGGAAGGAAGAAAGAAAGGAAGAAAGAAAGTTTTGAATTTTGAAGCCACCTGTTAAAGCCTCATATTTATCACATCTTCAGAAAGGGGCTATTGTGCATCAAACGGCCTGAGTGATCAGTATGGATGTAAAAGTAGAAAAATACAGGGTAGAATATATTAGGATAAAATTTTAAATCTCAATCAAGAGACTCAAAAACAAGAATTAGAGAATGGTCATCAAGTGAAAAATAATTGTGCGTATGATCGTGAAGTTGTGGCTTATCAATTTCTCTGGTTCTTTGAAAGACACTTTCCTTATTTGAGCTATTTGTGCTCTGTTGATTGTTTGCATTGGGCTCTATTACACCATGGCATTTTGATTTATTATAGGTATGGGATTATTGTTTCTTTGAAACCCCTAATGTGAGATTTTCTTGACTCTTACCTGAAAATGAAACTTATACAGGTAGTCCTTATAGGAGTTCATTTAGTGACCATTCAAAGGTACAACAGCACTGATTTATGATCATTTTTCACACTTATGGCTTACAGCATCCCCATGGTCATGTGATTTACATTCAGATTCTTGACAACTGACTCATCTTTATGACAATTGAAGTGTCCTGGGGTCATGTGATTTTCTTTTAGTGACCTGACAAATAAAGTCAATGGGGAAACCAGATTCACTTAACAACCGTGTTACTAATTGAAGAACTGCAGTGATTCATTTAACACAGTGTTTCCCAACCTTGGCAACTTGAAGATATTTGGACTTCAACTCCCAGAATTCCCCAGCCAGAGAATGCTGGCTAGGGAATTCTGGGAGTTGAAGTCCATATATCTTCAAGTTGCCATGGTTGGGAAACACTGTGTTAACAAATGTAGCAAGAAAAGTAAAATGGGTCAAAACTCACTTAACAAATTTCTCACTTAACAACATAAATTTTCCGTTCAGTTGTGGTTGTAAGTTGAGGACTACCTGTACATTATGCTCATTTATAGGCTTCTCACTGGACTGCCGCAGAAAATTAATACAGTATATTTAATTTTTATAAATGGTTGGATTTCTCTGTCTGCCTACATGTTTAATTTAGAAGCAAATGAAATGATGCAGTCTGAAAAGAGTATACATGGCTGATCAATCAAGAGAACCTTTCCTTTCTATGTGCGTTCGATGTAAGACTGTTGTAGTTTTTGTAATATACATTTTGTGTCTTTCAGTTTACTGATAGAACAATGCCAACAGACAAGCATATAGAAGTTATGATAAATAAATATGGCCTAGAAACAGCCCCATTCGCTCCACAAATGTTTGGAAATGCTGCCAAAGAACACATGGAGAAATATGGTATGTTAAAATATTAATGTTGTAAAAAAACATACAATGAAGACATTTTGAAAACATCTTGTATGCTGTAATAGGTGGTGTGCCACACCACTGATTTTTGTGCCAAAGAAAATTCTGATTTCTACGGGGGCAGTTTTGCTGCAGTAAACAGTCAGCTGGAATTCTTTTAATGGTTTTGTCTTTTGTGTCTTGAAACATGATTCTTATCTAACTTCTATTGAGCCTCTGAGATCACAAAAGCACAATAAGCACAGCATATTTTCTTAAACTGCATCAAATCAACTAATGAAGTCATCCTTTTTTTATATGCTTTTGATTATTTTAGGGACAAAGCTTGAACACTTTGCAAAAATTGCTTGGAAGAACCATAAACATTCTGTGAACAATCCGTAAGTATAGTGTTTAGGTAATGTGTTATAATGCAGGCTAAAAAACAAGTATTGTGTGCTTTGTTGGGAAAAAAATGCAAAGACAAAGTATTTATGTCGTTTGGCGGGACCCCGGGGAACAGCCTTCTCTGTGGCTGTCCCGACCCTCTGGAACCAACTCCCCCCAGATATCAGAGTTGCCCCTACCCTCCTTGCCTTTCATAAGCTTCTTAAAACCCACCTCTGTCGTCAGGCATGGGGGAATTGAGATATTCCCTTCCCCCTAGGCTTATAAAATTTATGCATGGTATGTCTGTATGTATGATTGGTTCCTTAAATTGGGGTTTACTTTTAATATTAGATTTGTTTATATTGTCTTTTACTGTTGTTAGCTGCCCCGAGTCTGCGGAGAGGGACAGCATACAAATCAAATCAAATCAATCAATCAATCAATAAATAAATAAATATTTTTTTTAAAAAAATGGAGGAGGAGTGTTGTAAAGGTGGCTAACAGATTAAACATTTCCATGCTCAAAATAATAACAATAATCAAATTATGAGGGATTAGGATATAGGTACCAGATACTTATAAGCTCTGAATAACAGCTCCTGAGCATAGCCAATATTTCTCTGAATATTGGTGAATCATAATTTTCTTGTATTTCCTTAGGAATAACAAAAAAAAAAGTCTGCTATTATGATAGGACAGTAGTTCTCAATCTGGAGGTCAGGACCCCCTAAGACCATGGGAAAAGACAAATTTCCCATGGTATTAGGAACTAAAGCTTCTATTCTCTCTCCTTGGAACATATTTTTACGATCTGACCGATCAGGAATTTACAGTGAGGGTGTCCCTCTAACCTTCCTGCTAATCAGTTTAAAGCTCTGTTGGGAGAATTGGTGCCAGATTTATGGTTGGGGGGTCACCACAACATGAGGAACTGTATTAAGCGGTTGCAACATTAGAAAGGTTGGGAACCACTGTGTAGGTAATCCTTGGACTGACCTGAGCAAAGCTGCTTTATGCAACTACATTGTTCAAATGAATACTTCAAAACAGTTTCTAAGCTTCTGGAAGGAGATGGCAAAATCATCAGCAGGAGACATTCATTGCAAAATTATATGATTTGATCTATTGTGGGAAGATACTTTTGAGATTTAGAAAAGTAAAAGCAATAATTCACTGGATCTGTTTTTGAATTGTTCTGATTGCATTCATTTCCCTGCTTTCTGTAGAAATTCCCAGTTTCAAAAGGAGTACAGTTTAGATGAAGTGCTTCAATCTCGCAAGGTTTTTGACATCTTGACAGTCTTACAGTGTTGGTAAGAATCCAGCTTTAGAGTGCTTTTGTTACCCCATTTCTCCTTTTATAAAACAAGCTTATTCTCTTTGATTTTATTTCTCTTGGCTGTTCCCTTCTGTTTCTTGGGATCATTTCCTTTTTGTTAGATATTACTACTTTTTTTTTAATTTGGATATTGAATTAGGGACTTTGCACTAAGCACAGTATTAATCACTGATCTATGTGTCTTACACAAACTTAACTTCAATTGCAGATTTTCTATGCAGTAATATACAAAATAGCACATTTACACATTTCTGCTATGCAATTGCTTTACAACTCATTAAGCAGTCTTAAGCCTCATAATTTCAATTGATCAAATTCTCATCTGCCATTGTAATTTTTTTTTTTTGCATGGGTAGAGTATTTTTCAGCTGTATGTGGTGGGATGCCTTAGTCAGAAATGGAAATCCTGGCTTGAAACCAGTTTTTGATTCTCTTCCTTACTCCCCCCCCCCTTCCGTTATGACTAGTGATGGCCAAACCAAATCTGCACAATTCGGGTCCGTACTGAATTTTGTGGTGTTCGGTATGCCGAACACGAACCCAAAATTTTTTCAAACTTCGGGCAAAGTTCGGGGTTGTGTTCAGAGTTCGGAGCTTTGACGTCACGGGCAGGTTGCTAAGGACGCCAAGGTGATCACTTCCTGGACGCCTCAGCGACGCTGCAAGCAAAGACGGTCCTTTCATGTAAAAATAAACATGTTTATTTTTACGAAAAAGGATGCCGCAGAGGCGCTGCAAGCAAAGGGCGGTCCTTTCACGTAAAAATAAACATGTTTATTTTTACGTGAAACGACCGCCTTTTGCTTGCAGCACCGCTGCGGTGTCCTTTTTTGTAAAAATAACAATGTTTATTTTTACGTGAAGACCTCCCTTTGAAGGAGCTGGGGAATCCCTCCCACGAAGAGATTCCAGGGGCGGAGCTTTGATGTCACCGGCAGGTTGCTAAAGACGCCAAGGTGATCACTTCCTGCATTCCATGGAATCCAGAAAGTGATCACCTTGGCGTCCTTAGCAACCTGCCGGTGACGTCAAGGCTCCGCCCCCGGAATCTCTTTGTGGGAGGAATTCCCTGTTCGGGTTCGAGTTTGGGTTTGGTTCGGGTTTGGCCGAATTTTGCGTAAAGTTCGGTCAAACCTGCCTAACCCGAACACCGTTGGGTTCGCCCATCACTAGTTATGACCTCAGAAATTCACAATTTGGTCTTCAACCTGAAAGATGGTAAAGCTATTGGAAATGAATTGATAAAAGCAGAGTAAAATCCAGAGGCACGGCCTCTATATTGCTGTCCCTTTTTACACCATATAAATTGTTCAAGAAGTAGAATATATATTTGTCCATAACCAATCCTTATTGTGTGTTTCAAGTCCAACATCTGATGGGGCAGCAGCTGTAGTCCTTGCTAGTGAAGAATTTGTGAAGAAGAACGGATTGGAGTCTAAATCTGTCGAAATTTTGGCCCAAGAGATGCGGACTGACTTTCCAAGCTCATTTGAAGAAAATAGCTGCATTAAAATGGCAAGTCTGATCTTTTAATGTATGCAGTAGCATGCGTCATAGATGAATATACCTAAAAAATATTAAAATAGAAATGCTGAAAATAGTTTACAGATTAGACACAAACTGAAATGACAAAATAACCCCTGCTTACTATAATATAAAGAATATATTTTAAAGGTTCAAGACCCAAGACATGAGCTTCCATTATTTGCCATAGCTAGCAGTTCCAAAGCATGCAAATGTGAGTAGATAAATAGGTACCACTTTGGTGGGAAGGTAATAGCCTTCTATGCACTTGGCCAGGGGTAGGATTCTCTTACCTTCCCTACCAATTCGGAAGTGCACACTTCATGTGAGCATATCTGTATGTTACATCCATTTCTGACCCTCTGCACATGTGCAGAAGCCTTTGCGCATGCACAGAGGATTCGTTGCCAGCCGCTCTCAAGCAGCAGTGACCGGGGGACCAGTTTGGGGGGCGTGGCAAGCCGACAAATGGGGCCAAATATTCCACCACCGGCTCATGCAAACTGGTCCGAACCAATAGCAACCCACTACTGACCTTGACGTATAGTCATGCTGGTCATATGAGCACAGAAAATGTCTTTGGCCAACGGTGGCTCCCTCAGCTAAGAAACAGAGATAAGCAATGCCCCCTACAGTTGGCTTCAACTGGACAGCGGAAACCTTTACCTTTTATGGGATAGGAGATCCAGGGAGATCCAGGGAGCTTTCAGTTTAAATCCCATGCTCCAAATCTAACTAAAGAATACATAATTACCAGAAGAGCACCTCTTGTTGGAGATGAATGGATCATAGAGCAAGAATGAAGAGGTGTAAAATGACTGTCATTACTTTTGAATAAAGTACTGTAATTTCATAATTCCGTGAATATATTTACAGTGGCACCTCTATTTACGAACTCAATTCATTCTGTGACCAGATTTTTAAGTAGAAAAGTTTGTAAGAAGAAGCAATTTTTCCCATAGCAATCAATGTAAGAGCAAATAATGTGTGCGATTGGGGAAACCACAGGGAGGGTGGAGGCCCTGTTTCCTCCCAGGAGATTCCTAGAGAGGCCCCACGGAGGCTTCTCCCTACCTTTTTCGGTTACAGTTTCGGAGGGTTGGGTTTGTAAGTAGAAAATGGTTTTTGAGAAGAAGTTCTTATCTAGAAAAGTCCCTAAATAGAGGTACCAGTGTATTAGACTTTTTGGTAGACCATCCAAATTTGTTTCAGTCCTGCCTAAAATTAAACTTTACCCTGGGAATATAACAGCGTAGCTTGATTCAGAAGAAAAGTACTCAATTTTCTTGAAATAGATGGATGTATATTTTTAATTTGCTGCTGTTGCTTTCAGTGCATTTATGCATAAATTGTCTTTTGATGTACATTAATTGGAATATACTGTATATACATAAAGTGATAGGAAATATATAAAGTCCATTTATTATTCATGAACTTTAAGTGCATATTTACATACTGTAGCATATTTAATTTGTGATCATTTCCTTTTTTTCTGCGGTCCCTTGATAGGGGCAGTGTCTAAATATTATTAATCCCTGCATACGCAGTCAATTCATATTTGTCGGTTTGGTTATAATATTCTAAATGGTTAATTAGTGATGTTTGTGTGTGCGCACCCATTCCAATTTTTCAAAAGCCATTCATCAAGACAATTAAATGGCGTTCAGAAAACAGAAACATTTAACGAAATGCATTCTGGTTATATTTTGCTGCTTTTAGGTTGGTTTTGATATGACAAAGGAAGCTGCCAAAAATTGTTTTTCGAAAACTGGCCTAACACCAGAAGATGTCGACGTGATTGAACTTCATGACTGTTTCTCTGCTAATGAATTAATTACGTATGAAGCTCTGGGACTCTGCCCCGAAGGTATTCCTTCAATATTAATAATTAATAATAATTTATTAGATTTGTATGCCGCCTCTCTCCGAAGACTCGGAGTGGCTCACAACAGCAATACAAAATACAAATCCAATTGTCCAATAACGGTTACGAAAGGCAAGGAGGGTGGGGGCAGTATGAATTTCCGGGGTGGGCTGATTCCAGAGGGCCAAGGCCGCCACAGAGAAGGCTCTTCCCCTAGGGCCCACCAAGCGATATCATCTAGTTGATGGGACCTGGAGAAGGTCGACTGTGGGACCTGACCGGTCACTGGGACTCATGTAGCAGAAGGCAGCCCGGCAGGTATTCTGGAATGATGCTATATAGGTATTTATAGGTCATAACTAACACTTTAAATTGAGTCCAGAAATCAATTGGCAGCCAGTGCAGTCCGCAGAGTGTTGGAGAGATGTGAACATGTCTGGGTAATCCCATGACTGCTCACGTGGCTGCATTATGCACAACTTGTACTTTCTGAACACTCTTTAAAGGTAGCCCCATGTACTGAAAGAGAGCAGGCTTGAGTTCACTGCCTTGAGTTATTTATAAAGTAATAAAGGCATGATAAAAAAATATAATCAATAAATATATCTAGAACAGTGATGGCGAACCTATGGTACATGTGCCACAGGTGACATGCGGAGCCATATTAGAGGGCATGCAATGAGTTGCCCTATGTCAGCTCCAGTGCGCATCCATGATTTTCGGCCTTAGGGAAGGCAGTTTCACCCTCTGGAGGCTTCAGGAGGCTTTTACAATTCATTTAAAAATGGGGGATATCATATGCATTAAAGATTTCCTTTTTTTTTTCTTTTAAGGAGAAGCCGGTGAGCTGATTGACAGAGGAGACACAACTTACGGTGGAAAATGGGTTGTAAATCCCAGTGGTGGTTTGATTTCAAAAGGACACCCACTGGGTGCTACAGGTAATTCAGTCATCTATAAAGCTTTTAATTAGCTTTATAGAAAAAAAATATGCAATTTCATTTAAAGAAAAGGCTAAGTTAAGCCTTCTTATCTTTTGCAATCAGCCATCACTAGTTAACCGCATAGACATGCTACTTTGATGAGAAGGTATAGTAGTAACATTTAGTTATTCTATGCTGATTTATCTGGCAGGAAATCCCACTGAATGCTCTGTTAAGGTGAAATGTCCATAAACCCTTTAAACACAAACACATATTTCTAGTCATTTCAAGAGATAATTTCTGGCCAGCTGGAATATTTGGCAAAGAAATTGTAAGTCTGGTCGCATTCCATAGGGTTCGCTAAGCCACTCCTGGAATTGTCCCAAGCTATCTTCATGCCTTCACTTTTTTTAGTATGAAAGTAGTTCTTTATGTAGAAAAAACTAAAACATGCACAAGTAATACTTGTTACAAATACAGTAATACCTCGTCTTACGAATCTAATTGGTTCCAGAAGGAGGTTCGTAAGGCGAAAGGTTCTTAACACGAAACAATGTTTCCCATAGGAAACAATGTAAAAGTGATTAATGCGTGCAAGGGGGATTTTTTTTTTTCAAAATGGCGCTCCGCTAGGTGCCACCGCCCGGCTGTCACCTTCTGAAACAGCTGGGGGGCTTCCTGGAAGTTCGGCAAAAGTTCGGGTTCGGGTTCCGGAGGCCGCCGAGAACTGCCTGGCTGTTTCAGAAGGTGACAGCCGGGCGCCGCCGCCCAGCAGAGCGCCGTTTTTGCAATCGGCAATGGGGTTTTCGGCCGATCTGGAGGCTGAAACAGAGGTGGGGAATCCCAATAGGGAATTCCATGGGCGGAGCTTTGACGTCACGAAGACATCCTTCCTGGAGGCCACGTTTCGGCCGACTTGTAACCTTCTGAAACAGCCGGGCGCTTCTCCGCAGCCTCCGGAACCTGAACCCGAACTTTTGCCGAACTTCCGGGTTGGGCGTTCGGGAGAACGCCAAGAAGCCCCCCGGCTGTTTCAGAAGGTGACAGCCGGGCGGCAGTGCTTCTCGGCGGCCTCCCGAACCCAAAACGTTCGGGTTCGGGAGAATGCCGAGAAGCCCCCCGGCTGTTTTAAAAGGTGACAGCCGGGCAGCGGCGCCCAGCAGAGCGCCTTTTTGCTATCTGCGGTGGGTTCGTAAGTCGAAAAAAGTTTGTATGAAGAGGCAAAACATTTCCGAACCCCTGGTTCGTATCTCGAAATGTTCATATCACGGGGGGTTCGTATCACGAGGTACCACTGTATACTAGTTTAAACTGAATTTGATTTCAAGCCTACGCATGGGTAGATAAATATCTATAATCCCTAAAGTGAGCAGTGTTGGTTAATATTTTTGTTAGAAATATTACATTAAAGATTATGATAACATTTCTAAGACTAAATTGTCCATTGGTTGAAGCTCATATTGTTGAATGGCATATTATTTTCTCAGCAACAATATGAACGTGTTCTAGAACGTGTTTTAACTTCTCAAGGTAATCTATAAATTGTGCATGCCATCCAAGTATAGCCAGTTCCTACTGTACTTATCTTGTCAAACTGAAAAGAGTTGGCTGTATCTGTGCATTTTCTCCCCAAACAAGCCTTTCCTTGGTGTATTTTCATGTTTGCTCAACTGGTTGTGACTGTGAACTTTGCTATTAGTCTTAGGAGGCTTGCACCCAGGACAGATTATATTTTTACTTGTATTCAAATATTGTTGCTCACCTGATAATGTGCCTCTCTGGGCTCTTTTTCTCTTTTAAACTAGCAGAAATTCATTTATTTAAAGTTATTTATGAACTGCCTAGACCTGTTATTCATAATCGGTAAATCGGTGTTTAGTTTATTGTTCTTGACTTTTGTGTTCTTCAGCATATTTATTATGTTCTTCAGCTAAATGACAACTTTAATCTGGCTGTTGAGAGCTCAAATATTAAGGGTGCAGATACAGAAAATACTATCCTAATGCTGAAAGCTAATTTTTAGTTTGTGGCTCTGTGCAAATATCCAGACATTCTCTTTGATTTGAGGAGTGTAATTGCTCTTTGAACAAGGTCATGGAATCTTTTTATTTGAGCTTATATCAGCTTTTGAATTTTTTCAGAATTATTGCTCTCTCTGCCTATCAATTGGCAACATTCCATAGAGGGCCTCTAAGAAGAAAGAGGGAAGCTACATTTGCCCTTTGCTTTGTAATATAATCTAATTGCATAACAGCGAACTGCATTGCTGTATGAGGGAATATATTTGTCAAGTCTTGCATAACTTAGAGTAATATTTCTTAACTAGGGAAATCTAGGAGTTGAAATCCAAATATCTTCATGCAGGGATGGGCTACTGAAATTTTTACTACCACACTGTGGGCGTGGCTTATGTATTTTGTTTCAACATCTTTCAGTGGAAATTGGGTGCTCTATGGTGGAGCTCCATTTTTGCTACCGCACTGTGTTACCCTCCGTCCGGTTAGTAGCCCACCCCTGATTATCTACTATATAAAGTGTATGTACACACACGCACGCACAGCTCTTCTAAAATTATACACATTCAACTTCATTTACTTTTTTAAAAAAATATTTTTTATTGATTTGTAACAATTTTTACATCACACAACATAAAACAGTGCGTAGTGAATTGTGCCCACCACCCCGACACACACACATTCCCCACCACCCAAAAAAAAATATACACACATTCAACTTCATTTACTGTGACAGGAAAAACATACCCAGAGCAGAGAAGGGATAAAAAGAAAAAAAAAATCAAAATTTTGTTACTGGTACTGCGTACCTGACTGTTCCCGTAGGAGCCCACCACTGTCTTCATGTCACCGAAGTTGAGAAACACTGACTTAAAATCCTTACAGGAAGATAGATTCTATTTAAATGTTGGGGTGGAGGAACATCTGTGACGGCGAACCTTTTTTGGATTGGGTGCCCACACCCGTAATGCAATGCCTTCCCCCTGGGCACATGCACAACGCCCCTGCGCTGCCCCCCTGCATGCACACAACTCCCCCTCCCTTGTTCCCGAAGCCTCCTGAAGCCTTGGGACGGCAAAAAACGGCCAAACAGGCCAACTGGAAGTTTGAAAACGAACTTCCCGTTGGCCCATTGTTCGCCATTCCCAGGGTTCAGGAAAGCCTGGGGACAACGGAAACAGCCAAAAGGTCCAACTGGAAGTTCAGAAAAGAACTTCCAGGTGGCCCATTTTTCACCATCCCAGGCTTCAGGATGCTTTCCTTCAGCCCAGAGAGAGCAAAAATGGCTGAAAAAGCCAAAAATCAGCTGGCCAGCACAGGCAAGCTTGCTGGAACTGACATCGGCAATGCTTCATATTCATACATTGGCACGTGGAGCCTCCGATATGGCTCCACGTGCCACCTGTAGCTATAACTGCTGTAGGAGAACCAATTTTTTGGGAATTCCCCACACTGGATGTCTTCTTGCAGAGGCTGGAGAGCTGTGTCCAGAATACTATAAGTTAGCCATTGGCTACAGAGAAGCTAGCTTTGGTGTTTTGAACGAACCTTTCCAATTTTGTGATCAGGAAAAGATACTGGTAGTTTTTGTTGTCAATTTAATAAAGCATTTTTAAAGATAAACATAAGAGGAATTATAGACCCATGCCTAATTAGTTTCAATGTGTACTTTACCTTCAATGACTAACTGGAAATGAGTTTGTGTGATTAAAAAAATAAATATTTAGCTCACTCCATGGCATGCAAGCAGATCATGCATGCATTCAGTTTAAACTAACATCTGCTTGTTTGCTTATTGATTTACAGATACCGTGGGTACGGAAAGTATTCAGACCCCTTTACATTTTTCACTCTTTGTTTCATTGCAGCCATTTGGTAAAAGCAAAGAAAGTTCATTTTATTTCTCATTAATGTACACTCAGCACCCCATCTGGACAGAAAAAAACACAGAAATGTAGATATTTTTGCAACTTTATTAAAAAAGAAAAACTGAAATATCGCATGGTCATAATGATGGTTCAGACTCACAATGGTCTCAGAAAAAACTGATTAATGCCCAGTTCTTGAAGTTAGGATTATTGTACCACCCCACCACAAATGGCCTGCTATCGTAGCAGTCAAATGCTACGCTCCGGTTGCAATTTTCGGGATGCGCATGCAGCTGCACATCCCTGATATGTGCACATGTGCCCCTGCGTGAGATTTGACTGCTGCACATGCACATCAAGCAAAATCTAGCGTGAAGATGCTTTTGCGAGCGAGATTTTGGCGATTTTTACCATTTTTTGCTTTTGTGCATGCGCCAAAGCAAAAATATCAGCAAAAATTGCCAAAATCTCACCCACGCGCATGTCCTTACATGAGATTTCACTTGCTCTGCATGCGCAGCAGGCAAGTCTTGTGCCGACAGGTGCCCACCAGATGTGAGTGCGCCTGTGACAACCTGGAAAAGCACACCGGTAGCACCTAAGACAGCAGTCCTTCACTGCACCCCACCATCATGTGATTGCAGCTAAGGAACTGGGTAACTGGCTGACATTTATGACAGTTGTAACATCTTAGCAATCACGTGATCCCAATTTGTGATCTTCCCAGCTGCCTTCCAAAAAAATCTATTGGAGAAGCCAGATTTGCTTAATGACTGCACGCTTCACTTAATAACGATGTGATTTGCTTAACAACTGTGATAAAAATGATGGTAAAATTAGATCTTTTCACATAATGACTGGCTTAACAACTATCATTTCCTGGCCAAAGTTATATTTGTAACTCAAGGACTAGCTATGCTGCTTTCAGTCCTGCACAAAAATACACTGCTCAAAAAAATAAAAGGAAGACTCAAAGGACATATCTTTATTTTATTTATTTATTATTTATTTATTTTGTCCAAAACACAATGAGGGTTTTAGTGGGTATATATCTATATACACATAGTAAAATACATGATGAAGGTTATAGAGGAGATACTCATAGTAAAATATATCTAAGAAATAATAGAAAAGAAGATATAGTAATAGAACATATCAATGAAAGAATAGAAGAAGAGATATAGGAATAGAAGTAAGGTATAGGAGATATATATCTTAGATCTGAATGAATGAAATATTCTCATTGAATATTTTGTTCTGTACAAAGTTGAAAGTGCTGACAACAAAATGAAATTGTCAATCAGTGTTGCTTCCTAAACGGACAGTTTGATTTCACAGAAGTTTGATTTACTTGGAGTTATATTCAGTTGTTTAAGTGTTCCCTTTATTTTTTTGAGCAGTATATATATATGTAGGCTATTGTAAAGCAGGCTTATTTTTAGCACAAGAACAATAGGGTAGAACCAGGGGTGGGCTACTGCCTGGAATGGGGGGGGGGATGCAGTGGGGTAGTGAAAATGGAGCTCCACCCCAGAGCACCCAATTTGCACTGAAAGATGATAATAATAATAATAATAATAATAATAATAATAATAATAATAATAATTTATTAGACTTGTATGCCACCCCTTTCTGAAGATGTTGAAAGAAAATGCAGGGCGTCCTGCATAAGCCACGCCCACAGTGTGGTAGTAAATATTTTGGTAGCCCTTCACTGAATAGAACTGAAGAATTCATCACCTTGGGAAACTCTTAACTCTATTTTATACAGTTCCTACAACTGAATTTTATTTTATTTTTTTAAATTTTGTTTGTCAGACATCTCACAACAGGGCGCAAATCTCTATAGCAAAAAAACGAATGTTCATTGTGGTGGTTGTGGTGCAATTTTCTTTTTAATCAGAAGGCTTCATCTTGGATTTCATACCCACCTCATTCCTTTCAAGTTGTGTTGTGCCTGAGTTCTTCTTGTAATGCAGCTTGATCTACAAGCTCTGTGTTTGATGCATTAGGTCTGGCTCAGTGTGCTGAACTTTGCTGGCAGCTAAGAGGAGCAGCCGGAAAGAGGCAGGTTCCCGGTGCAAAGCTAGCTTTGCAGCATAATTTGGGCCTTGGTGGTGCAGTTGTAGTCTCTCTCTACAGAATGGGCTTTCCAGAAGCTGCACGGTGAGTGCCGAGTCCTTCTTTGATGCATTCATTTCCTTCCCTGTCCAGTTTTTGTCCTTGCCACTGTAGAAATTTCAGCGACTTCGTTTCTGCTTTGAACCTTAAAGTGCCTGCTGTAAATAAGCAGATTAAGCTGCTCGTTGTAAATCAGATTAATGTGCCTGCTGTAAATAACGTATTTTGCTATTATTTCCCACTCTAATTCCTGCATGATTAAAGTGGGCAGTTGGAAACCATCCTGCTGACAACAGGAAAATTATTGGGTCAGGGAAAGTTCTTGGCTCAGAATCCCTTCTTTGAAACAGAAACTTGTTTTGTCAGATGCTGGAAGCATTATTTGTTTTGCTAATGGATCAAAGGGTTCTTAATTATGTATTTTAATTAAAATACTTAAAATTAAGTATCTTAATTATGTTTTCCGAATATGGTTCCATATTTTTTCTTTTAAAAACTGTAAAGTTAAAAGAATGTACAGAACAAGTTTCAAATTGCCTAGAAAAGATGAGGGCCAATTTTGTATGCATAATACTGTAAGCTGAATTAAGATTTTTCTTTTAAGCAACAGTTAAGACTATCCAAATTATTTTGTAAGGCTATGATAAAAAAACAAGGAAATTTAGACTGCAAAAAACTTATTTAAGCAGTTATCTAATTATTTCCTGGGTCCTTTTGCTTATTTAGGCATTGATTTTCTGCATTTTATCACATATGGGAAAGAGAATTTTCTGCATGCTTTAATAGTTTTTCTATAGTGGACAGCACACATTTCTTTGTATAAAAATAATGGTTTGTTTATTTATCAGATTTATCTCCTTTATTCCCAATTCCATAATATTTTTTCCATACCATAATGTTGCAAAACTAGTCCTAGAGAGAGAGGGATTGACCCAAATCACTATTTTATGTGAGCATAATCTTGAACCAGGATCTCTATGGTCATACTCCAACATCTGTAACTATTAGATCAAATACCGGTTGGGTACACAAAACAGAGGTCCGTAAAGATCTTTCCAGTTAATAAGTAGCTTTAGTGCAATGTGCATAAACAATAAAATTCTTTACAAAGAGCAGGTTATGATGGACATGTGGGGGCTTTAAAATTTAGAAAATACTACTTAGGTTACCTGTATAAAAAACCCAATGGAAACAGTTGGCAGTTTTAAACCAGCCTGGATTTCTTATAAGAGGCCATGAAAGTATTTCATCTCAGTTTTTGCTCTAACCGTTCTATACTAAACAAAATCAGGTTAGATATCCCACTTCCCTCTTTCTCAGGATTATTAACTTTTCTAGAAAATAATCTCTTTAGATTAGAAGTTAATTGAACTAGTAATATCTGAAATTTATATTTTTTCTCAAGGTGAATTCATTTTTGTTCACATTGCCGTATTAAGTAATTATGTTGCTCAACTGGAAATTGAAGCATTTCAGCTTTTTAAATCACATCCAACCAGGGACTTTGGATAGATTGCATCATTTATAACTTTACCCTATTTTATCTTTACATTAACATGTGTAGGAGGTTACTCTGAGATTTTGCTCATGGCGATTTTGGGAGGATGGAGGTAAAGTGGGGTTCAAACAGAAATTATCCCTAATACTTTTCAAAGAATGTGTAAGATGGTACTTACATTGTGAATTTGTGTTTCTGCTGGACATATGCATGTAGCAAAATTATGTTGCTAAAAACTTACCTGATCAGTCAGGAAGGATTTGGAACATTAGGACTACAGTAGGTATTGAGTAATTAGGGAAAAGGTAAACTTGTTTCATCATTTCCATTTTACACTATTGTAACTATTGTTCATAACTGATTTCTAGGAGACGCTCTGACCAATTTAACTATAGCAATTATTAATATAAAATTTTGTTTTTTTTCTCATGTCAAAAATTGTTTCTACCCACATTCACCTCTTAATTCTAATTTGATTTTTTTTTGTCTTCAGAATATTTTGTATTTTTATTTAAAAGAGGAGAATATTTCTTGCCCTCTTTCCTCCTTTGTACAAGTTGCTTGATTTTGGCTTAGTACATTTGAGGAATAATACTCTGTAAACAATTATTATGGATTAATATGCCTGACACATGCAAAAACTAGATTGTACGGAAAAATTGCTTGTTGGAATCTGCTTATTTCACTAATATTAAGTTACTTTTTCCCATTTCAGGAATCGGAGTATCCAGGCCGTTTCTACTAGAGCAGTGGTTGATGGATTTAAATCATCACTTGTATTCAAAGAAATTGAAAAGAAACTTCAAGAGGTTTGTACAGTAAATATGCTTATAAAATACATTGCCAAAGTCTAATTTATGTACTGGCACAGAAATATTTTAAGTACACAAATGATTAATTAAATATGGCTGGCCTGCCAAAATTAAATCTTTTTAATTATCAGATTAATTTTCCTTGTAATAAGTCCTTTTTTTCCTTACAAAATAAATAAAATAAAATAAAAAAATAGGTTAGAACCAAGAGACGGAACAGTGTACTCATTTTCGTCTTTGTCTTAATAATAGCTATAATGAATTTCTGAAATACAAATTGCACTTTGCAAAAAAAAAAAAAATTAAAATTGATCATTAATATGGAACTATGTGCATTGTGTTAGTAATATATCTTACTTTGTTGAGTAACCTTGGAACTAGAAAAACCTGATCATGTTTTGGTGACAATATGAATCATATAATAGAAACCATTGTATTGTTAAGAGTGCCACTTCATACTGGGGATAGGGAGTAATATGCTTGTAGGATCTGTCATGTTGTGGGGTGGGTTGGGGGAACATATTTTTATGACATGTAGCAAAATGTTCACAGTAAATCTAAGTTTCTCTGTTTGCCTTGTCTGCTTGCAATTGCTTCACCTCTTTTCCAGGCAGAGAATGAAATCTAGGACAGGGCAAGATTCAACTTGGCAAAATAATTAGCTATAGATTGTGGAGATAAGTATTTGGTAACTCAGATAATTATGTCCATATATGCTTGGCATTGTAACCTGAAACAATTAACTCAAAATGAAGCCACTTCAGGTTTCATGGGTGTTTACTTCTTTGACATTGATTAGGGTTGAGGATATATTTACTCTCCTTAAAGGACATTTTTCAGGGAAGAGCACTAGTGCAGCATTAAATAGTAAGGGTTGGTCCTCTCGCCCCTTCCGTTTAATATCTACATGAAACAGCTAGGTGAGATCATCCGAGGACATGGGGTGGGTTACCATCAGTATGCTGATGACACTCAGATATACATCTCCACCCTGTGTTCACTCAGTGAAGCAGAGGAGGTAATGTGCTGGTTTCTGGAGGCTGTCGATCTGGATGGGCATTAATAGGCTAAGACTCAATCCCAACAAGATGGAGTGGTTATGGCTTTTGCCTCCCAGGGACAATTACAACTGTCCATCCCTCAGCCTGGGGGAGGGGAGTCTTTACTCCCCTCAGAGAGGGTCCACAACTTGGGCGTCCTCGATCCATAGCTGAATTTAGAAGACCATCTCTCAGCTGTGGCGAGGAGTGCGTTCACACGGCTATGCGCCAGTTGCGGCCCTATCTGGATAGGGAGTCACTTCTCACAGTCACTTACGCCCTTATCACCTCAAGGTTCGATTACTGCCATGCTCTCTACATGGAGCTGCCTCTGAAGAGTGTTCGGAGACTGCAAATTGTGCAGAATGCAGCCACGCAAACAGTCATGGAATTACCCAGACATGTTCACATCTCTCCAACAGTTTGCGGTCTGCAGTGGCTGCCAATTGGTTTCCGGACTCAATTTAAAGTGTTGGTTATGACCTATAAAGCCCTACATGGCATCTGCGCGACATGAGTCCCAGCGATCGGTCAGGTCCCACACAGTTGGCCTTGTCCAGGTCCTGTCGGCCAGACAATGTCATCTGGCGGGACCTAGGGGAAAAGCCTTCTCTGTGGCAGCCCCCCCTCTCTGGAACAAACTTCCACCAAAGATATGTACCGCTCCCTTCCTCCTGGTCTTTCGTAAAGCTCTGAAGACCCACCTCTGCCGGCGGGCATGGAGGGCCATGAGCGATGAAGTTGTCTCCGGCCAACATTATGAATGATTGTCTGTATATAGGGTTTTAACACTTTTAGCAATCTATATCAGTCTTTTAAAATAAATTAGATTTCTTTTATGTATTTTGTATTTATGATATAGTACAACGCCCTGAGTCACTGTGAGAATGGCAGCATATCAATCAATCAATCAATCACTCAATCAATCAATCAATCAATCAATATTTGCATTCTTTCATACAAACTGCAAGAGGCCTAGATGTTATTGCAACCAACAAATCTGACAAATCCTACTGCTCAACATACCAGTTTAAACATTTCCAACTTTTTCTTCCAGAAAAGATGACCTCATGATCTCCCTTGGAAGTCAGTTCTGTTCTGAGACTATAGCGTTTTTCTCAATATTCAACTGCAATATTTTTGCCTATAACTAAAGTCATTAGTCCATGTACTCTGTGATAACTAAGAAGTGGAAATGAACTTCTGCGTGCCCATTCTTCTCAATTCTTCACTAAAATAATTATTACATATTATCCTTCTAGACTTCTGATCTTTCTCATTACTCTTCATTGCCCAATAATCAGTGTTTGAATCCTTTTTAAATTCTGATAGGAAAAACTGAGCACAGTTCTCCGTGGGACATCTGGTCTCTATAAATTGCAGTGTGACTATTCCATGGCCGCCTTTTGGCAGCTACAAAACTGCTGAACAATACTCAGTTTGGGATTATAATTCTATTTTTCATATCTATCTTTCATAAATAGTTCAGCCTCTGTATTTCATTTAATTTGTTTCAGTTAAAAAACTTTGTAGCTACTAAAGTCCATTTTGTTATTTTTACCCAACTTCTCTAAATGCTCAAGGTCATTTTTTAATTTTGTTTCTGTTTTCTTCATTATTAGTTATCCTGTCCTGTTTAGTGTCAGCAAATTTAAGTTCTTCATTTTTTCTATGTTGTAATGGTTTGTGATTTTAATACCTTTAAAAAAAAATCTTATCCATCTTGGACTACTTCTTAAACAAACGCCTCCAACCTTTTGTACACTGGGGACTAGTTCCATGGAGACAGGTTTTTCCACAGACCAGAAGGGGCGTAGTTTCACATGCTGCCGGCATCCCATGAAACATAGAAGACTGATGGCAGAAAAAGACCTCATGGTCCATCTAGTCTGCCCTTATACTATTTTTTGTATTTTATCTTAGGATGGATCTATGTTTATCCCAGGCATGTTTAAATTCAGTTACTGTCGATTTACCAACCACTTCTGCTGGAAGTTTGTTCCAAGGATCTACTACTCTTTCAGCGAAATAATATTTTCTCATGTTGCTTTTGATCTTTCCCCCAACTAACTTCAGATTGTGTCCCCTTGTTCTTGTGTTCACTTTCCTATTAAAAACACTTCCCTCCTGAACATTATTTAACCCTTTGACATATTTAAATGTTTCGATCATGTCCCCCCTTTTCCTTCTGTCCTCCAGACTATACAGATTGAGTTCATTAAGTCTTTCCTGATACGTTTTATGCTTAAGACCTTCCACCATTCTTGTAGCCCGTCTTTGGACGTGTTCAATTTTGTCAATATCTTTTTGTAGGTGAGGTCTCCAGAACTGGACACAGTATTCCAAATGTGGTCTCACCAGCATTCTATATAGCTGGATCACAATCTCCCTCTTCCTGCTTGTTATACCTCTAGCTATGCAGCCAAGCATCCTACTTGCTTTTCCTACTGCCCGACCACACTGCTCACCCATTTTGAGACTGTCAGAAATCACTACCCCTAAATCCTTCTCTTCTGAAGTTTTTGCTAACACAGAACTGCCAATACAATACTCAGATTGAGGATTCCTTTCCCCCAAGTGCATTATTTTACATTTGGAAACATTAAACTGCAGTTTCCATTGCTTTGACCATTTATCTAGTAAAGCTAAATAATTTACCATATTACAGACGCCTCCAGGAATATCAACCCTATTGCACACTTTAGAGTCATCGGCAAATAGGCAAACCTTCCCTTAAGTCACTCATGAATGGGACTTCACTTGTTTGTGCGACTCGTTTTCTTGTGTGCCACGGACCAGTAGTTGGAAATAAAACTATCATTTGCCATTGGCAGTGTGTATACTAAACCTTGGCAACAACTCTGTTACGTTCTTGATCAGTAATCTAAATAGGTACAATATTTTATGAACAGAGAGTCTGGAAAGTACACATTCATTCTATTCTTCCTATTAGGAAGTCAATTATTATTAGAATTGTTTTTGTCTTATTCATGTAGAAATTGTGGCCATTATGCTTTTCAAGGTCCCAATTTCTTGTCTTTTGTTCAGTGTGATCTTAGAAACAAACCTTCATTTCAGCTGTACTCAGGGTTTTCTTTTCCTAATCACCCACTTATTGGGTTGACTCCCTCTTTCTGTTCCTTCCCCTGACAGTAAATCTTTTAATCCAAGAAATTTTCATCCTCTTAAGTGTTTCCACTTGTTCCTGCAGGTCTCTAACTAAAAGTAGCGATATCATATTTGCTAATGTTATTTAGATTGCTAACCAGGTGAGCTTTGTGTCTCCACTGGCTTTAGGAGCAGGGCCCCCCAAAACTGATAGAATATTGTGAGCAGTGTCACCGAAGAACACATTGACTACACCGTGTTTCTCGACTGGGGTTGTAGGGCTCACGGATGAACTGTAAAACAGAACATCGTCTTCTAAAGACTGCCATATACAGTGGTACCTCTACTTAAGAACTTAATTCGTTCCGTGACCAGGTTCTTAAGTAGAAACGTTCTTAAGTACAGTGGAACCTCGACATACGAGCAGCTCTACTTACGAGCTACTCGAGATAAGAGCTGGGAGGGGAGCGACATTTTTGTTCGCCTCCCGAGCTCACATTCGGGATACGAGCGCCAAGGAGCTGTCTCCTGAAGCCGAACGCTAACTTCCGCGTTCGGCTTCAAGAGACAGCTGCGAAGCGGCGCGCGTGTTTTAAAACATCACAGCCGGCCTGGGGGGCTCGAGGGGAAGCCCCCGAGCCCCCCAGGCCGGCTGCCACGTTTTAAAACACGCACGCCGCTTCGCAGCTGTCTCCTGAAGCCGAACGCTAACTTCCGCGTTCGGCGGCAGCGGTTTTTTTTGTTGTTGCACGGATTAATTGACTTTACATTGTTTCCTATGGGAAACAATGTTTCGTCATACGAGCGTTCCGACTTACGAGCCTCCTTCCGGAACCAATTAGTCTCGTAAGTCGGGGTTCTACTGTAGAAGCATTTTTTCTCATAGGAATCAATGTAAAAGCAAATAATGTGTGCAAACTCAATAAGAAAGAAATAAAAGCTCGGAATTTGGGTGGGAGGGGGAGGAGGAAAAAGGGAGGGGGAGGAGGACAGTCGCTGCCGAAGGAAGAAGGTGAGGTGAGCTCCCCCTTTTGCCTTTCCGTGCCCAGATGCTCCAGGAGGCAACCTTGTGCCGGGTGTATGGGATGCAGGGCGAGGGAATCACCACAGCGAAGTGTTTTATTCCCTCTCCAAACGCCATGGGAAAGGAAAATGCTCCGTTTGCTCTGGGCTGCCAAGCCCCCTTAAGCGCCACCAAAAGGGTCTTCTGGCAGCCCAGAAAAGCCCAAGATGGCCGGGATTAAAGGCGGAATGGCAGGAAACTGGCTGGACCTTCACGCCGCTCTCAAATTTCCGGGCTCGGTCCTTAAGTAGAAAATGGTTCTTAAGAAGAGGCAAAAAAAAATCTTGAACGCCCGGTTTTTATCTAGAAAAGTTCTTAAGTAGAGGCGTTCTTAAGTAGAGGTACCACTGTATAATGTTGTTTGGAATCATTCACTCAGATTAACGAGGAATTTGTTAATACCTTTAGGATTGGGTGGCATATAAATCAAATAAATGTCTACAAGGCTTTAGCATGTTGAAAATATGTCACACCCGGTCAGATTAAGATCATATTTTAATGATTGTAACTTTTATATTATGATTACAGGAGGGAGAACAGTATGTCAAGAAAATTGGCGGCATTTTTGCCTTTAAAGTAAAAGATGGTCCTGAGGGGAAAGAAGCTACATGGGTAGTCGATGTGAAGAATGGTAAAGGCTGTGTGGATACTAACACTGGTGAGTGACATTTTAAAAAAAAAATAAAAATCTTAGGCTGTGTGATTAAAAGGGTAACAAATTATGTACAATGGGTATGGATGAACTATAGGGATGGGCATAATTGGAGAATGTATCATTAGATCTGCAAGTAAATGAATGTATTGTGATGCATTTTTTAATAAACATGAAAAGTAATATAAGCTATGCATTCTTAACAAATTTCTTGCAAATTCCAATTTTAAAATACCTGCATCTGAAATCTAGGGCAGAAGAAAATGTTTGAAATATTTTAGTTATGTTCTCTTTTTCCTTTCACTTTTGGATACAGCATTGTTGGCTTTTCTGCCTGTCTGTTGGTTATGTTATGAAAAGTGCTATTGATGATAATGCTGCCAGTTTTCACGCAAAATTCAAGTAGGCAACCAACATTTTTAAATGTAGACCACCAAAGTTTTGTTTGTGGTCACCTATCCCTACTAAAAGGTTCTATTGGTTTATAATTTTGTAAGTGATAGAAAGAAAATAATATTAATACACAAGTTATCAATACAAACTGCAGCATATTATATTTGAATTTAACCATACCTAAATTTGATCAATTTTTTATATATTTCTGGCCCCGCTTAACTTTTTTGAGTACATCTGCTACTGTAACATTGAAAGATCAAATATAGGTATAAACCCCTGAAAAGTTATATTCCTCAATCTAAATTTTTCTTGCTGTGTTGAATCATCTTATTTATTATGTTGAATCATCTTATTTAAGAATGTTGAATCATCTTATTTATTATATGTCATCAAGTCATTCTTGACTCCTAGCAATTACATGGATTGTGTACATGATTATCTGCTCCTAAACTGGTCTTTCAATACAATATATAAATTATTATTTTTTTAAATAAAAAATATCTTTATTAGTTATTTACATTTAAAACACACAGAGAAAAAAAAGCTGAAGATATGCAAGCAACAACATAACATAATAAAGTATACTGCTGGTTTCTCTTCAGATCGTATAAATATTTCGCTTTTTACAATATATAAATTATTATTATTATTTTATTCAAAGTTATTCTATAAATTGAGTAATATGACCTGGAATAATATATAGCCCAGACTCTGTCAATGGTTATTTTTTTTACTATAGGTTGATTCACGACCACAATTGAGCCCACATTTTTTGTTGATAAACAAGGCAGGTGTTAAATACCTTTTGCTTATTTTATAACCTTCTTTGACACAGTTGTTAAGTGAACTACTGCAGTTGCAAGTTAGTAAAGGGTTGTAAAATGAATTTGGCTTCCCCATTGACTTTGCTTGTCAGAAGTTCTCAAAAGGTTTTCACGTGACCCCAGGCAACCGTTAAAAATATGAACTGGTTGCCAAGCATCCAAATTTTGATCACATGACTGTGGGGATACAGCACCAGTCGTATGAAAAACGTTCATAAGCCCCTTTTTTTCCCAGTGCTGTTGTAACTTCATATATTTATTTATTTATTTATTTATTACTTAGATTTGTATGCCGCCCCTCTCCGAAGACTCGGGGCGGCTCACAACATGTAGAAACAAATCATAAGTAAACAGACAAATTTAAAAATATTTAAATATTTAAAAAACCCCATATGCTAACAGACGCACACACAGACATACCATGCATAAATTAAACATGCCCAGGGGGAGATGTTTCAATTCCCCCATGCCTGACGGCAAAGGTGGGTTTTAAGGAGTTTACGGAAGGCAGGAAGAGTAGGGGCAGTCCTAATCTCCGGGGGGAGTTGGTTCCAGAGGGCCGGTGCCGCCACAGAGAAGGCTCTTCCCCTGGGGCCCGCCAACTGACATTGTTTAGTTGATGGGACCCAGAGAAGGCCCACTCTGTGGGACCTAATCGGTCGCTGGGATTCGTGCGGCAGGAGGCGGTCTCGGAGATATTCTGGTCCAATGCCATGAAGGGCTTTAAAGGTCATAACCAACACTTTGAATTGTGACCGGAAACTGATCGGCAGCCAATGCAGACTGCGGAGTGATGATGAAACATGGGCATACCTAGGTAAGCCCATGACTGCTCTCGCAGCTGCATTTTGCACGATCTGAAGTTTCCGAACACTTTTCCTTAAGCAAATGGTTGTAAGTCGAGGACTACCTTTAACAACTTTTCTGTCGTGACATTATCAGCTATAATTTTGACTTGTCTGCCATCAATATGAACCTTTGATATTATACTTTTACTGAGTCAACCATAATTAGAAAGTAGAATATCCCCCAAAACAAAGATCATGTTTTAGTAATTAGTGCCCTGTTCAATGCTTCAAATATACTTTTTCTGGCCACTATAGATAAGAAAGCTGACTGTACAATTTCAATGAGTGATGATGATTTGCTATCACTGATGACAGGAAAGATGAATCCTCAGACCGTAAGTAAAAAGCAAAATAAATCATATTTTATTTTCAATATCTCTATTACCGTGCTTTATCGCAGAGGATTAATGAAAACAGCTTGCCCTATTTTCCCCTCTCATTTATTTTAGATTAAATGACAGATAAATTAATTCTAGATGTTAGGAGTACATGCTTATTTATTTTATTTGCTTTTCACATTTCTGTATCGCTTTTGAAGAGGGACTCCAGTTTAGTTCAACTTCGCTTAAATGTGATCCACATTTAGTTCCATAAATACATTTTGCTTTTTTTAAAAAAATAGTGAATTTTAGTGAAGGTAAAAATTTAAAAAGAAAATAATTTTTAAAAAATTATTTAGAATTTTTAATTCTCTTCTAATTCTCCTTAGAAGATATAGAAAAGAAATTTAAAAACTAAAAATGTTCACTGCACTTTCTTTCCCGGAAGTCTCAATAAATACATTTTTAATACAATTTTAAGTTGGCAACAAATAAAGAGTAAATAGAATTTTCATTATTCTGAACAAAATTCTTTTTTAAATCCCTCTGCTGTCAGTTATGATTTTAGATTAATTATGGTCAAAATTACTTTTGAATCCAGACCTCACTGAAAAATTATTTTGCCTAAAGATGTATAATTATCAAATTATTTGCTTCATCTCCCATTTAAGTAATTTAGATCTGTAGATGGATTTATACATGCTTGAAAAAGATTAATCTTAAAATAAAACTACCTACCATGTTTTTCGGAGTATAAGACGCACCGGAATATAAGACCCACCTTAGTTTTGGGGGAGGAAAATAGGGTAAAGAATCTGCTTACCAGGTATTCATCAGGCTAGCATCCTTAGTCTGGTCAGCTTCAACACATTATTTTATCCCCTGGTTAAAAGCTTTAAAAATTATTCTGAGAGAGTAACAATGAAAGAGCTTGCAAGCCGGTAAGAGCTGGGAACA
This sequence comes from Erythrolamprus reginae, assembly GCF_031021105.1. Taxonomy (NCBI): domain Eukaryota; kingdom Metazoa; phylum Chordata; class Lepidosauria; order Squamata; family Dipsadidae; genus Erythrolamprus; species Erythrolamprus reginae. The sequence continues at coordinate 76,955,828 of NC_091952.1, forward strand.
TCATTAGTACCTGGTTAGGGCTGGAAAGAAACATTTGGAGCAAATAGAGAATGAAAAAAAAAAAATCAAAGACAGGACTTGGAAAACATTATTGGCAGAGAGTAACAATAAAAGAGCTTTCAAGCCGGTAAGAGCTGGGAACATCATTAGCACCTGGTTTGGGCTGCAAAGAAACATTTGGAGCAAATAAAGAATGCAAAAAAAAAGCAGACAGGATTTGGAAAACATTATTGGCAGAGAGTAACAATAAAAGAGCTTGCAAGCTGGTAAGAGCTGGGAACATCGTTAGCATCTGATTAGGGCTGGAAAGAAACTTACTCAGAGCAAGTTAGAATAATGAAAAAAAAACCCATGCAAAGACTTAGGGCTTAGAAAACATTATTCGCAGAGAGAAACAATGGAAGACCTTGCAAGGTAAGAGATGGGAAGATCGTTAGCAGCTAGTTAGGGCTGAAAACAAAGCTACATTCAGAGTATAAGACACACTCAAATTATCAGTCTCTTTTAGGGAGGAAAAAGGTTCATCTTAAACACCGAAAAATACGGTATTTAGCCTCAAACTAAGGCGTGATCTTAGAAGACATTTTATTTAGAATTGAATGAATACATTAACAGATGAAATGTAATTCTGGTTTTTTTTTAAATCTAGGCTTTCTTTCAAGGGAAGTTAAAAATTTCTGGGAATATGGGCATGGCCATGAAGCTACAAAATCTACAGCTCCAAGCAGAAAAAGCCAAGCTTTGAGCCACTCTGACTTTGAGATGGAATGAAACTTGGAAAACAAGTTCCTTAAGAACTAGGCTGGAACTAGATGTTGGAAGTAGAATGTTCTTCAAATACGTGTATTTGACTTTTTTAAAGCATTTGTTTAATTGAAATTTTGGCATTGCCTTCCAATAAAACTATTAAAAAGTCGGTTAAATATTAATATTAAAGTATCCAAGACCATGTGGTACGTAACATTCTGATGCAAACCCTTCCAAAATTAGTTTTCAATGTGCAAAATGAGAGATTAGTTGGCTATATTTTTTTGTACAATTTTTAACACTAAGAAGAGCAGCAGGAAAGAAAATGTGGTTTCTTGGCAAAAATGTCTCCACAGTTTAATTTTTTTAAATATACTTGTTACAGCCGATTAAGAGAAACCCTTGTATTTCGGCTGGAATCTACTGAGCCATTTTAGGCAAGACCAAGTAGAGAGATTTCTCTACCTCACCCCATTTATTATGACAGATATATACAGTAGTACCTCTAGATACGAGCTGCTCCACATGCGAGTATTCCAAGATACAAGGCACGAGGGGAGAGAAATTTCTTTTTGAGACCCGAGCTCAAATTCGGGATACGAGCCGAGCGTCCACTAGGTGGCGCAAGAATCCTTGCTTCTGGTTATCTCGGCAGGGAAAAACAAAGACTAAAGACATTTGTTCCAGATACGAGTTGTTCGACATACAAGCTCCCTTCTGGAACGAATTAAACTCGTATCTGGAGGTACTATTGTACATATATTTGCATATAAAACCCACTGACATATCACAAATGGCTTTGCACAACCCTTTTTTCCCCCCAAAGGTGATTTGGAATTCTCAGAGAAGTATTGAAGAAGTCCAAAGTTCCCATAGTTGAAAAGAATTAAGTATACTTTTCTTTGGATGTTACTATCTAAAACAATTTGCTGTTTCCTAACTTGCAAGGATCGGATTAGAGAAGTCAATTTGTTTGCATTAATGGAACTAAATAAGACAGCACTAGCTGTAATTAATATTGCAGTGCTTTTCTGCATATTTATAAAAACAAAGAAATACTTTTTAAACACTTAATTGGTTTAATTATGATATACTTAGATAAGGAAACTGGTGATTCTTTAATAAATTCCTTTATAATATGCTATTTTTTTAATCCATTCCGGTTGGAGGTAATGTATTCTGTTCTGCAACTTTCTTAGTAAATTTAAATCAAATCTGTTTGCATTTGTGGTTTCTTTTTTTTCATATTTATCATACGGAACACTCAGAAGTAGTATAATTTAGTCATGTTAAGCACGAAAGCAACACTTTGCACAATGGAAAAGGGTTGTTTTGCATATTGAAATAAAAATCATGTATTTTTATAGGTTAAAAGATTGGTGTTACAATTTATGGAGTATCCTGCTTAAAACAAAAACTAATGCAGGCTTTTAAAACAAAGTAATGGTCAAGAGTAAAAAGTACAGTGGTACCTCTATTTACGAACGTAATTCGTTCTGTGACCAGGTTCTTAAGTAGAAAGGTTTGTAAGAAGAAGCAATTTTTCCCAATGTAAAAGCAAATAATGCATGCGATTGAGGAAACCACAGGGAGGGTGGAGGCCCTTTTTCCTCGCAGGAGATTCCTAGAGAGGCCTTATGGAAGCTTCTCCTTGTCTTTTCCAGGCCTGTTTCCTCCCAGGAGATTCCTAGAGAGGCCCCACAGAGGCTTCTTCCTGCCTTTTCTGGCCTTATTTCCTCCCAGGACATTCCTATAGAGGCCCCACAGAGGTTTCTCCCTGTCTTTCCCGACCCTATTTCCTCCCAAGAGATTCCTAGACAGGCCCCACGGAAGCTTCTCCCTGCCTTTACAGTTTCAGAGACTCGGGTTTTTAAGTGGAAAATGGTTCTTGAGAAGAGACAAAAAAAAAATAAAAATTGAACACCCGGTTCTTATCTAGAAAAGTTCATAAGTAGAGGTGTTCTTAAGTAGAGGTACCACTGTACAGTATATCTAAAACCTTTCACACTTTAGATACCTCTGTACATTTAATAACACTTCTACCAAAATAATTTTATAGGATACTCCTGTGTATGTGATCTCTCTAATTTTCTTTGAATGTTTTTATAGTATGCTATAGATTTGGGAACATATATTAATAATATATTAAGATATGTAGATGGTTATGGTTGAGAAACACTATGTTAGACCAGGGAATGGTTCCATGGAGGGCAGTTTTTCTACAGTTTTGCACACTGCCCGGACCTTGTTCATGTGCAGATTAGGCTTTGCTTATACAGCCTGATTCCTGTTGGGCTGCAGAGTTGCTTGTCTGTGGGTTGGGAACCCCTGCATTAAACTATAACTTTCATCAACATTAGCTGATAAATTCATCCTACCCGGAAAAAGATAGAAGACTGGGGTTTCATCATTTTCAGACACAGATTAAGCAAGAATTCTCCTTATACAGCTAATGTGCAATATATGTACTGTAAATATTTAACGTGATGGAATCATGATTTTATGAAATTGTGGATCGAAATCGTGGAAGACTAAATATCACATGGAAAAGACACTGAAATACTTGCCCAAGACTAAAATTGCTGGAGATTCCTTGCTGCCCAATACCCCCCATAGCATGGGAGCAACTAAATATTTAGTATATTTTCTCATTTTACTTTAAACTTTAAAGTTCACTAAATTGGTTTTTCTGTCCAAAATCTAGAGCAAAGTGGCATATGGTTTAAAAATGCATTAAACTGTGATCAGAATAATGACTTAAGAACACTGCCACATACACTCTACTATATTTCCTGAAGCAAGCTGTAAATAGAACCTTTATTTTGTCTCTAAAATAATTCCACAAATGATACTTAGTATGAAGCTGTGCTCAGCATAATACAATATCTCTAGGTGGCGCTAACTCACCTTTATACAGTATATGTTTTTTTTTAACCAAAACAGTTATATGTGCAAGAAATTCTTCCTTGAATAACTCAGGAATTTTGTCACTTTTAATTTTATTTATTTATTTATTTATTTTATTTTTGTTTGTTTGTTTGTTTGTTTGTTTGTTTATATGCTGTATCTCTCCGAGGACTCAGGGCGGCTTACAACATATCGGGAAACACAATGTACAGTACAAATATCTAAAATCCAATTAATTTAGCTAATTTGCCGTCAGGCATGGGGGAACTAAGACATCTCCCCCTGGGCATGTTTAAATTGTGTATGGTATGCTTGTGAGTGTGTATGTACTATAAGGGGTTTCTTTTTAAATCTTAAATGTTTTAAATGTATTCAGATTATTTATGATTTGTTTTTTTCTGCTGTGAGCTGCCCTGAGTCCTCGGAGAGGGGCAGCATACAAATCTAAATAATAAATAAATAAATAATAAATTACTTTAAAACCCTAATAACATTTAAAAATCACTCATTCCCATTCAAACAGCAGACATATCTACACTCGTTGGCCAGGGGGCTAGAGTAATAGCGCAAAGCCTGGCGGCATAGATGAGTCTTTAGACCCTTTAGACCCTTGCGGAAGGTGAGGAGGGTGGGGGCAGCGTGAATCTCTGGGGGAAGCTGATTCCAGAGGGCCGGGGCCGCCACAGAGAAGGCTCTTCCCCTGTGACATTGTCTAGTTGACGGTCGCTGGGAATCATGTGGCAGAAGGCGGTCCTGCAAGTACTCTGGTCCGATGCCATGTAGGGCTTTGTTTTTGAACATTGCTGATCCCAGTTATAAATGGTTCAATTCATGCGTCCTTCATTCCAAGTTGGCTTTCACTTAATCATTAAACGGCGGGCGGGTGCTGGGGGGGCGGGGGCAGCCGACATTCAAAGCAATCTTTGTCGGCTTCCGCACTTTCGTCGCTCCCCGCCTCCACCTGCAAGCCCTTGCGCGACCATGGAAAAAGGGCGCGCATGCGCAGATGGTGTTTTTACTTCCGCGCCGCTATATCGCGGAAAATCGATTATCGCAGGAGGTCTTGGAATGTAACCCACGCGATAATCGAGGGATCACTGTACAATACAAAAACACTTTCAACATAATCTAAACTTAATTGTTTCTCCAACACTCCGCAGTCTGCATTGGTTGCCGATCAGTTTCCGGTCACAATTCAAAGTGTTGGTTATGACCTATAAAGCCCTTAATGGCACCGGGCCAGAATATCTCCCGGACCGCCTTCTGCCGCATGAATCCCAGCGACCAGTTAGGTCCCACAGAGTGGGTCTTCTCCGGGTCCTGTCAACCAAACAATGTCGCTTGGCGGGACCCAGAGGAAGAGCCTTCTCTGTGGCGGCCCCGACCCTCTGGAACCAACTCCCCCCAGAGATTAGAATTGCCCCCACCCTCCTTGCCTTTCGTAAGCTGCTTAAGACCCACCTCTGCCGCCAGGCATGGGGGAACTAAGATACACTTTCCCCCTAGGCTTTCACAATTTTATGTATGGTATGTTTGTATGTATGATTGGTCTTTATACAATGGGTTTTTAACTGCTTTTTTAGTATTGGATTTTGTTGTACTGTTTTACTGCTGTTGTTAGCCGCCCTGAGTCTGCGGAGAGGGGCGGCATACAAATCCAATAAATAATAATAATATTATTATTATTATCTAAAAATTTAGGACAAATACGAGGAAGGAGGACTGTACCTAGGAAATCCAATAAATGAGGATTATCTCTGCAATCCTAATACACTTTGTTCCATAAAATGTTATGTATTCTCATCCTCTGCCCTTGATTCATTCTCTTTATGGGGTGTAAAGATTTCATAACAATAATTTAAATACTACACTAGCAGATACCTGAGAGGCTATATATTATATATTCCACAAACAATCAGAAGCAAGCATCTTAGTATACAGTATATAGTTTCAAAAGCTAGGACATAACTTTGTGGTGGTCAATGAGATGCCAAACTGGCAAGGCCAGGGGTGGATTCCTCCTGGTTCAGACTGGTTTGTGAGTACCGGCAGCGACCCATTGGTGACATCACGATGACATCGCCAAACTGGATTGGTCGGGGCCCAGAGTGAAGTGCAAAATCTTTTTCAAAAGGGAATTTGACTTCCTTGTTCTTTTTCTTCAAAATGTTTCACTTCTCATCCAAGAACATCTGAAGAAGCTCCTTGGATGATAAGCGAAACATTTTATAATAATGATAATGATAATAATAATAATAATAATTTATTAGATTTGTATGCCGCCCCTCACCGAAGACTTTTCTTTCAAAGAAAAAAGGAAGAAATTCCAGTTGCCTTTTGAAAAAGCAGCTTGGGAACTGGCTTTTATCTATCAATCCTTAGAAGGCTCAGAGTCTTAGCGATCGCCTTTCCAAGTGTATTCTGTCTACCAGATCCAAATAAAAGGAGAGTTCCTGCTTGAAGTTTCACAATTATTCAGAATACAACAGAAGAGCATATAGATCATCTTTCTTAGTAGCTGCTCCTCTCCAATGACTGCTGTCATATGCCTTTTTGGAGCTACATTCAGGCTTAATTAAGCAGTGGGAGCAGAGATGGGTTCTACTTACCTTCCCTACCAGTTTGCCTCGGGATGGAAGTGCATGTTTTGCACATGCATGTCTATTCCCAGAACATAATAAAAAAATTACCTTATGTGCATATGCAGAGCCAAAATCCAAGATGGCGGCGCCTACAGACTGGCACTGATAGAACTGGCTCCATGACATCATCACCAGTTTACTAACGGTTCTATAGAACCGGTTAGAACCGTTAAGAACTCACCTCTGAGCAGGAGGAATATGTTTGCCATTCCTGTTATTGATTGATTGATGTATTGTTACTCTGTACTGCATTCTAATTATGCACATTGCTTAGAATGTCTGGTTTGTGAAGGTTTATAAATCTTGTAAATAAAAAATGGGAATATATGAAATAAAAATAAACCAAGTCATAAGTTTGCTTTTTGTGTGGTGCACATTCCTGGCCAAAGAGAAAGGGAAGAACTAACAGAACTTACATCAATTTCACTTCCTCCCCCTTAGATTTTAGGCCAAGCTTTTTCTTGTTGCCCGCTGCCGTTTGGAGGAAAGTGAAGAAAAAGTACAGTGTGAGATCACAGGATATGAAACCAGTCTGGGAGCAATTCAAACTTCTTGCGTGGAAAATCTCTTTCTCTCACACCATCAGGTTCTTGAGATTTCTATTATTTATTTGTTTGTTTGAGTCCTATAGCCATCTCAGCAAATTACTTTGGATGGCAGAAATACTGTAAGTGACAGATATGACAAACCCCCCCCCCATTTGTTGTTGTTAGTTATGAAATCGTGTCCGACCCATCATGACCAGGTGGGGGATGCTACTTACCTCCGTTACTGGAACAATGTGCGCACAGCTCTGCATCGCCAGCATGCATGTAAAATCTCAAAAGACGACATGCACAAAAGCAAAAAAATGTCAAAATCTTGCACACGCAAGCGTTCTCTCGTGAGATTTTACTTCTTGCGCATGCCATCTATGCAAAGCTGCACCCGCAGCTCCATTTTCACTACCAGTCCCCATACCAGCTAGCAACTCAATACTGATCACGACCCTCCGGCAACGTTGGAGGACAACATTGTTGTCAACATCTATCATTCCCTAGAGTCCATTTAAGCTCACGCTGACTGCTTCACTGACTTCATCCAGCCACCTCATTCTCTGTCGTCCCCTTCTTCTTTTTCCTCAATCTTTCCCAATATTAGAAACACAGAAGACTGACGGCAGAAAAAGATCTCATGATCCATCTAGTCTGCCCTTATACTATTTCCTGTATTTTATCTTAGGATGGATATATGTTTATCCCAGGCATGTTTAAATTCAGTTACTTTGGATTTACCAACCACGTCTGCTGGAAGTTTGTTCCAAGGATCTACTACTCTTTCAGTAAAATCATATTTTCTCATGTTGCTTTTGATCTTTCCCCCAACTAACTTCAGATTGTGTCCCCCTTGTTCTTGTGTTCACTTTTCTATTAAAAACACTTCCCTCCTGGACCTTATTTAACCCTTTAACATATTTAAATGTTTCGATCATGTCCCCCCTTTTCCTTCCATCTTCCAGACTATACAGATTGAGTTCATGAAGTTTTTCCTGATACGTTTTATGCTTAAGACCTTCCACCATTCTTGTATCCCGTCTTTGGACCTGTTCAATTTTGTCAATATCTTTTTGTAGGTGAGGTCTCGAGAACTGAACACAGTATTCCAAATGTGGTCTCACCAGCACTCTATATAGCGGGATAACAATCTTCCTCTTCCTGCTTGTTATACCTCTAGCTATGCAGCCAAGCATCCTACTTGCTTTTCCTACCTTCTCTTAGGCTCTTCTCCAGTGAGTCCTTCCTTCTCATTAGGTGGCCAAAGTATTCCCCACATAATTCAAAGTAATCTTAAGGCTTCCTCACTGTCTCCTTCTCTTTATTCTATGGTTCCCCAAAGATAGCAAAATAAAATTCAAGTCCACTTTGTTTTTCTTCCCTTACCATTTCATCCTCCTCTCCCCAACCCACTCTTCTCAAAACTTTTAGAAGTATGTGATTTTAGCTCTCATAATTCCCAGCTATCTGTATTACATTCAGATCAGATCGAAGGCGACGTAGCTCTAGGTTTTCTAAGCCCAAAATTTCAAGTCTGGTAGTAATAATAAGTTGGTTGTCTTAACAGGCTCTGCACTCTTTGCTGCAAGGAGGTAAATTGCTGGGAGGCAGAGGCCAAAGGGTCAAGGTCTTTGGGTTAGTGGGGCTACATTTAGTGTATAAGACTCACCCAGGTTATAACCCTCTTTTGGGGGTAAAAAAACATGTCTTATACTCCCAAAAATACAGTACATGTGAAATATGTGAACCTGCCACTGAGGAGAATATCAAGTGGAGTGGAAAACCCCAAGCGACAATAAAAACGAGTGGGACAAATGATACCTTCCCTTGTTTACATTCAAGAAGCATATCCATATACAAAGTAATTTGTGTCAGTTGGCATCAAGGTTGAGATTTAAGAAATCAGAAAATATTCAAATGGCAATGCTACTAGGAAAAGTCAAGGCTCTAAGAATTATTTTCTTCACTTCTTAGGCTGCCTAGGATAAATTGGCTGCTCTTTCTTAGATTTTGCTTATTATTCCCGCAGCTTATGTTGATAAAAATGACTGGGAGTGTGCAAGCCACTGAATTCATATCATAGCTATGAATTGCTTTCATATTTCATTTCCCACATTCTTCAGCCTGTTCACTTACATTTTCCCATATGGTGATTTTGGAAAATTCCTTGCTGCATAAAAAAAAAAGGACAGGAAATTCTCTTTAGTGGAGAAGTTGCTTTCTCTCTCTCTCTCTTCCCCCCCTCTCTTCCCCCCTTCCTTTCTAGTTGTGCTGATCACATCTGGAAAGCCTCTGATTCGGGAAAGGGGGAAAGTGTTCAGCACTCGGCGTGTATAATTGCCATGGCATGAGCAAACGGAGCCTTTGGTGGGGGGGACCAGAGAGATTTTTTCCCCCAGACACTTCCATCACTGTCCACAAAGTTGAGGTGAGTTTATTTCTGAACTTTAACTTTTTAGTTGCCTGGTTGTTGTAGATGTTAAATGCCAGGGGCTCTTTGGAAAAATCATTCTGAACACCCAAAGCTGCATAATCTAATAATGCTGAGCAAGGGATACAGGAAACAACAAGGGGCAAAGCAGAGGCCTGAAGGCACCAGAGTCATTAAGTTTTCATTTTCTGTGCATGTCCAATAGCTTCCCCCACCCCTAGGAGACAGCTTTCACACAATTCCTTGCATATCCAAGCACTCTATACAGACATCGTTCCTAGCCCCAGTGATACAGAGATTCTATGACTTGATTGGTGGAGGTTCTGTTTTAGATCCTGGGGGGAAAAAGTTGTACCCGTCATAATTAGTAACTCAAAGTAGCTTGGTAGAGAGTCACAGGATCTTAGCCAACCCTTGGTGAGGTCTTGGCAGAGGCTTGAAGTGAGGACAAGCTTTGAACTTGGTTTTTGAAAAGCAAATCACCCCAATATTTTCTTTTAACTAAAACAGGAATTGGAATAACTTGTCTGATACTATTACCTGCTTTGTGAAGCCTACCAGATGTTTCTTTATCCCAAGCATGTCCCAAGAGGTATCTGAGCTGCTGTTGCTTCGGAGGAGGGAAAGATTAATGCCAAAAGTAGGAAGATCTTGCTCTTTGCAAGCAGAGCCTAGAGACACACTCTTAAACAAGGAACTCTTATTTTGTTATATTTTTTAAAAATCTAAGTAACCTATCATGTGACTTTTCATTTCAACACTGCATCCATTTATACGTATGTGTATGTTGTGTATATGTATGCATGTGTGTATTTAGGATGTATATTCATATGTATTTGTTCTTTATACAGACTGTATATATGTGCATGAGTAAGATGCGTGTGTGTATGCATATTTGAGACACAAAGATCAAAGAAAAACAAACATACTCATCCTTCAAGTATGGGCGTGCATAAGTGCACCTTCGTGCCTACCGTCCCTGTCCTACTGTCTTTTTTTATCCTTTCTATCTCTACTTTATACTTATATTATGTTAAAACATACTAAAATACTATACTTTTTAGTGACTTTTAATTATTAGATTTGTTATATATTGTGTTATTGTTGTGAGCCACCCCGAGTCTACGGAGAGGGGCGGCATACAAATCTAATAAATAAATAATAATAATAAATAATAATACTTGTATGACAAATAAATAAATAAAAAGTAAGAAGTATAACATGTCAGAAGTTTTATTGATAATGAAAGTCATTTAAGATCTAATTATTGAAATTGGAGTGTGGGCAACAAATAGATTGGATCAGTTTCTGACATTGAAGTTAGAATTAAACCCTATGGAGGTCTATGAAAAAAACTCACTAATGTGGAACATAAACTGACATATCAAAAGGCTTGCATGGTTTGAGGCAATAATATTCTGTTTGAAATAGAATATTACACATTTATGAACTTTGGAACTTGCTCATTTGCAAGCATGCCCTTGAGAACAATTATTTTTTAATATTTATTTTTCTGCCATGAGGTAGTTTTTTATCTTGTCTTCAGCTCCTAATAAAAACTTCAGTTACCCTTAGCTAAACCAGTGTTGAGTAAAACTGTCTCCTACTTTCTGACTTCATCCAAGGGCAACCTCAAGGTGTGTACTAGTTGTTTTATGTTAAGTTATTAAGTTCTTACTTTGAAAGGAAGAATTCACTCTGCAGTGAATGAAAACAGAGATCAGAGACAAGCTTGATATTAACAAGATGGAAAGCAAACATCATGATAACTTAGCTTTTTGCTTACTCAGGGAGGTGGTAACCCTTCAACGAGGAAGATAGGAAAAGATCTAAGTCTGCCAAAGATTTTATCAATCGACTGATTTTCAACATAGTAAATTAAATTACACATTTTGTTTTTGAAACATTATCTTTCTTTAGTTTGTTCTTAATGTTCATACTCTGAAAAAATAAGCACTGGGAAAAAAATCAAGTTAAGGGAGAGGTATGGTGGAAAACATCTCCAAAGAAATTACTAACAATTATTTTATTAATATAACAGGTTGTTGGACCCTAAATCTTGGGAGTGAAAAATCTGCTCTATAAGGTTATTATGAATACATATGTAGGCAATACACATTTGGTATACACAAGATGCATAATAATACCATTAAGTTTAGATCAAGGATGGGAAATTATGTCCCTTTATGTCCTGTGGACTTCAACTCCCAGAATTCCTGAATCAGCATTCCTGAGTCAAATTCAATATTCTAAACAATTATTGTTTAAATGGTGCACATAAACAGTGATGTTCGGCCATCGTGTTCAAAGAAGACCTTGACATCTAATGGGTTGTGGGCTGTACGCGATGTGTCCACAGGTGGATAGTAAGACCTATATGGGGACGAAATGTTCTGCCACATGTTGGGCAGACATGTGTGGGCACCATTGCTTCCATAAAGGAAACAATACAAAGACACATAAACAGTAACAACTTCCAATATGGGAAGGAGCAAAAAGGCTGCATGTAACGCTATCTGAAATTAAAGCAGTTGCTCTAGAAAGTGGCTATTCCAGTCACTTAGAATGAAATTAGAGGCCCAATGGCTCAGTGGTTAAAGAAGTTGAGCTTGTCAGCTGGAGAGCTGATAGTCCAGACTGGGTTGTACACTACAGCAAAATACTATGGGGTATGTAAACCCCCTTTACTTTGCCCCAGGTATAGCAGTTTGTTTGTTTGTTTGTATGTTTACTTACTTACTTACTTACTTACTTACTTACTTACTTACTTACTTACTTACTTACTTACTTACTTACTTACTTAATTTGACTTCTATGCCGCCCAATCCTGAAAAATTCAGGGCTGCTTACAACAATATAAAATTGCCATATAGAATTACAAACAACAATTAAAAAAAGTAAAAAAAAAAATCTAAAACCCTAATTTAAAAACTAGTAATAGAACAACTCAACAACACACATACATACATACCATTCATACAGAATCATATTCATACAGGTGGTCAAGCTAGTTGTTGATATAGCCAGGTCTTCGTGGCGTTATGAAAAGCCAGCAGGGTGGGAGCAGTTTGGACATTGGGGGGGGGGGGGGGGGGATTGGTTCCATAGAGCCGGGGCAGCAACAGAGAAGGCTCTCCCCTGAGGTCCCTCCCAATCTACATTTCTGGAGGAGGCCAACTCTGTGTGCTCTAATTGGTCTCTGGGAGGTATGTGGCAAGAGATGGTCCCGTAGATAATCTGGCCTTAAGCCATATAGGGCTTTATAGATATAGTTCAAAAGCATGCAAATGAAAGTAGATTAATAGGTGGGAAGATAACATCAGTCCATGTGCCTTTGGTATCTAGCCATGCTGGCTACATGACCATGGAAATTGTCTTTGGACAACGCTGGCTCCCATCACCAAGAAACAGAGATGAGTACTGTGCCCTAAAGTTTGGACAAGACTGAGAAACCTTTACTTTTTAGAATGAAATAAGTAAACAGTGGTTGTGTGGGTATAGTATACCCTTGAAAATGTCCAAAGATACTTCACCAGAAGAGCCTTTCATTCCTTCACTCGAAACAGAATATTCTACGAGACTAGACTTTCAATCCTGGGCCTAGAAAGCCTAGAACTAAGACGCCTTAAACAAGATCTAAGTATTGCCCACAAGAGCATATCCTGCCTGTCGACGACTACTTCAGCTTCAGCCACAACAACACAAGAGCACACAACAGATTTAAACTTAATATTAACCGCTCAAAACTTGACTGTAAAAAATATGACTTCAGTAACCGAGTTGTCGAAGCATGGAACTCATTACCGGACTCCATAGTGTCATCCCCAAACCCCCAACACTTTACCCTTAGATTATCTATGGTTGACCTATCCAGATTCCTAAGAGGTCAGTAAGGGGCGAGTACAAGTGCACTAGAGTGCCTTCTGTCCCCTGTCCTATTGCTCTCCTATATCTCCTATACCTTTCTTCTATTCCTATATCTCTTCTTCTATTCTTTCATTGATATGTTCTATTACTATATCTTCTTTTCTATTCTTTCATAGATATATTTTACTATGAGTATCTCCTCTATAACCTTCATCATGTATTTTGCTGTGTGTGTGTGTGTGTGTGTGTGTGTGTGTGTATCCCACTAAAACTCTCATTGTGTATTGGACTAAATAAACAAACAAACAAACAAACAAACAAACAGTAGAAATCCCATTATGGGCATTCTGGTTGCCACAATGGTAGTGATTGAATGCTTGCCCACTTGGAAAATGGCTGCCAAGGTGTACTTAGAATGGTAAAAATGTTGTGGGGCTTGGTGTTGCTGACACTGTTGCAAGTCCACCTTCCTCCATCAAAACTCATTGGTGACTTTGGGACAATTAGTCTCTTTGCTACCCCACCTCACAGGAATGTTGTTATAGGAAAATGGGAACAGCTCCTGGAAGAAAGACAGAGAATTAATTATCAATCAATCAAATTTGAAAAGCTTCAATAGTGATTATTAAAAGCATACCAGGTAAGAAAGTCATCACTCACTTGTTTTTCTGGGTTTTTGTGTGTGTGTTATGTTTTGCCATTATAGAAGATTGTGCCTATTCATAAAAAATAAGTAGCAGCAATCTCCAATACATTGTCCTTGCTTTCAGTAGAAATGTACCTGAAGTTCCTATTCCTGTTTCCGGTGCTGTGGCCATTGATACTTAACTCCAGCAGGATTCAAGGCCAGAACAACGAAGACAGCAACGAGTTCCCAGAACATTCCCCTGAGCTACTCAATTATCAAGATACTTCCTTGGTTCCAGATTGTCCGAAAAAATGCTCCTGCACCTCAGAAGGAATTGTGGATTGCGGTGGATTTTCACTGAAAGAATTCCCCATGGGTGTCCCAGAAATGACAAGCCACCTTTCCTTACAGGTATAGGAAGACTAAACAAGGATTGATAACTTTTTGGTGAGGCAAGCCCCCTAGTCATCATATAATATTTTTTCACTGCAAAGCTTGCAACTGAATTTTTAAAACTGATTAGTGGGAAAGAGGTAGATATAATCCTTGTTTAGTGACCACAGTTGGAACCAGCAATTCAGTTGCTAACAGAAATCAGGATTATGCTTACGATCTTACTTCAGCTTTTATTTGCTTTATCTTCTGAAGTTTGTAAATGCAAGGACTGATCACAAAGTGACTTTTCCATCAGTGTCATAACTTGGATTGGTCATGTTGTGTCCATTTCACTTGCATGTTATCGTTACTGCACTTGGCTTTACGGTGTCTTTATTGGCAGACATTACAGGTCACTTTAATTAGGCAGTGGCTAAAGAGGAGTAGCTGAAATTAGTGTAATTCTAAACAAACTTACAGCAGTTTGTTTAGTTTGGTTACCGTTCTCAATTACAATAGCACTGAAAAAAGCGACTCATGACTAGTTTTCTTACTTACAACCTTTGTAGCATGTTCATGGTCATGTGATTAAAATTCATATGCTTAGCAATTGACTCATATTTATGACCATTGCAGTGTCCCGGGGTCATGGGATTCCCTTTTGCGACCTTTTGACAAGCAAAGTCAATGAGGAAGCCAGATTCACTTAACAACGATTTGACTAATTTAGCAACTATGGTGATTCACTTAACAACTGTGGGAAGAAAAGTTGTACAATGTTAAGCAAACTCACTTAACAAATGTTTGTCTTAGCAACATAAATCTTGGGCTCTATTGCGATTGTAAGTTGATCAAAAATCTACCGAGTCTTCGGAGAGGGGCGGCATGTAAATCTAATAAATTATTATTATTATTATTATTATTATTATTATTATTATTATTATTTACCTGGCAAAGTGCACTTTGATCTAAGATACTTGTTGTTTTTGTATCATTTACACAAAAAGTTGGGGTGAAAGAACACTTGCCCAAT
This sequence comes from Erythrolamprus reginae, assembly GCF_031021105.1. Classification (NCBI taxonomy): domain Eukaryota; kingdom Metazoa; phylum Chordata; class Lepidosauria; order Squamata; family Dipsadidae; genus Erythrolamprus; species Erythrolamprus reginae. Next base: position 76,970,991 of record NC_091952.1, read on the forward strand.
CCTGGGGAAAAATTCAGAGTTAAGGAACTGCAAATTGGTGTTGTATTTTACCCCCACATACTCCAAAGCATTTTAAAACTTTCCTATCCAACGTGCTGCAAATCACTAGGAATAACAACAATAGCAATATAATTAATAGTTATGCCTAAGCTTTTGAATGGATTTAGAGTAATTCTTTCAGTCCTGGCCCTGTTTTAATAGGCCTACTATAGACACAGCCAAAATTGAACATACTTATTTATTTATTGGATTTATATGTCGCCCCTCTATGAGGAATTCGACTTACCACCACAATGAACTAGAAATTTTCAATAAGCAAAGCAGTTGTTAAGTGAGTTTTGCCCCACTTTATGACCCTTTCTGCCACATTTGTTAAGCTAATCACTGCAATTGTTAGTGAATTGTGGTTATTAAGTGAATCTGGCTTCTTCCACTTATTGACATTGCTTGTCGGAAGTTGGCTGGGAAGGTTACAAATGGTGATCACAGACCCCAAGACAGTGCAACTATCATAAATACACCCCAATTGCCAAGCAGCCAAATTTTTTATTATTAGGTAGATGATTATGAAGATGCTGCAATGGTTGTAAATGTGAAAACCAGTGGTAAGCAGGAGTAGGCTTCAAAAATTTCAGGAATGGGTTCTCTGCCCGGTTGCTGGGTAGGTTTGGCCATGGTGAACATGGCCTAGTCAGCCTCATGAACTATGGTGTGAGGTGTGTGTGTTTTCGCCTTCTTCAGGCTCTAGAGACTTTCCTTGAGCCTCTGCGAGGGTGAAAATGGCCTCCCTTGGGAGGCGCTCCGAAGGTGGGAAATAGGCCCATTTCCAGCTTTCTAGAACTTCTTGGTGGCCCATTTTTTCCTCTCCTTGACCCTCCGCGCAGGCCCTGCACTTATCTTGCATCCAAAACAGACTGTGTGGGGACTCCTGGGAGGGGCAGGGCAAGGTGGGAGGGATGGGGTGGGCGGGGCAAGACAGAGATAGGATTTTGTGGCTCTACAAACTGACCATAACATTAGCTTCTCCTGAACCCAGGTAAACCTGTATCAGCCCATCCCTGGTCATCACTTTTTTTCAGTGCCATTGTAACTTTGAACAGTCCCTAAAAAAATTGTAAGTTGAAAACTACTTGCATTATTGCAATAAGCACATTCAAGAGCAGTCTCTTTGCCAGTCAGGTGATCCTGTTATTTCAAAAGGTGGCGCAGCAGGTAGAGTGCAGTACTGCAGGCCACTAAAGCTGACTGCTAGATCTGCAGGTCAGCGGTTCAAATCTCATCACCGGCTCAAGGTTGACTCAGCCTTCCATCCTTCGGATTGTGTGGGCAATATACTGGCTCTGTTAGAAAGTGCTATTGCTAACATGTTGTAAGCCGCCCTGAGTCTAAGGAGAAGGGGGGCATAAAAATTGAATAAAATAAATAAATAAATAAACTTGTGCAATTAAAGAATCAAATGCTTTCGGCTAATATATTTTATTTTTAATGTATCTTTTCTTTTAGAACAATCAGATAGAAACAATCATTCCAGAACAGCTTGCACGTCTTCCCTGGCTAGAAACATTAAATTTACAAAACAACAGACTCACATCCAAAGGTAAGCTGAAAAATCCAAAATAGTAAATATAATAGCCAGAAAAGACAATATTAAAGGGGGGAAAAGGCCATATTTCATATCCTGGCCCTATTTCCCCCCCCCCTGGCAATTGATGATGTTCCCGAGGAGCTTACAGTAGTCTGAACTATCAGTTTGATGGATGCATTTTAAGGGATTAAAAGAGGGGAAAAAACCCATCACTCTTGGCACAGAATTAGCAAAAGAATCATTTCTGTAGAGATGAAAAATTGGAAGAAAATTTTGTGGTTTAAATAAAAAAACATCTCATAAGCATTGGGAAGACAGTATCTGTTTAAGATTCTCAGCCTGCTTTTATCTTTAATCTAGATTGCCTTTAAAAGGATAATAATCCTCTGTTCTTAATCTGTAACAAACTCTACTATTTGAACCATTTGGATGTACATGTGGTCTTCACTTACTAACCACAATAGGGACCAGGAACACTGTTGCTAAGCAGTATGGTTGCTAAGTGTGATGTCATGTGACTGTGCCAGCTTGATTTGCCAGTTCTGGCTGCAGTGGTTAAGCAAATCACTGCAGGTCATCAAATGTAATGTCACATGACCACGACTTGTGATTTCCTTCTGGCTTCTCCATTGAATTTGCTTGCTTGTTATGAATATTGCAAATGTCAATACTGTGTCCATATGATGCTGCAACTATCATAATGGCACATCAGCTGCCAAGCACTCATTGCAATCATATAACCATGGGGATGCTGCATGGATATTAGTCTATAGCAGCGTTTCCTAACCATGACAACTTGAAGATATCTGGATTTCAACTCCCAGAATCCCCCAGCCAGCGAATGCTGGCTGGGGGATTCTGGGAGTTGAAGTCCAGATATCTTCAAGTTGCCAAGGTTGGGAAACACTGGTCTATAGGATATTAGTTTATGGGAGTGATGGCGAACCTTTTTCTTCTTGTGTGCCATAAATAGCACACACATGCATGTGCCAGCACACAACAACCCCCCCACACACACTCCACACTACACATATGCCCGTCCCCACGCATGCACCTGATCTCCTTGGGCTATTTTTCACCTTCAGGCTTCCTTGAAGACTCCAAAGTGCAAAAAATGGCCCAATGGGCAAACCGGAAACTTGGAAAAACAAACTTCTGTTTTCCCCTTTGGACAATTTTTTGTACTCCGGAGGCTTCAGGGAAGCTTCCTAAAGCCTGGGGAAGGTGAAAACGGCTTTCCCCAAGGCCGAAAATCAGCTGGCCAGCACACAAATGCGCACTGGAGCTGACATATGGCAATGTCTCACATGGCCTCAGATATGTCTTTGCGTGCCACCTGTGCCATTACAGGTCTATAGTTCTACACAACTCACCAATATTTATTGAAGCAGGAATTTGATGTTCAAAATAGTCAATGTGCCAGGAGTATCTGCTTGGATGATCTCAAAGTATATAAACCGGTAATTAAAATCACCTTTTAAAAAATGTGAATCTGTATTTTGGGAAGTTTTCAAATAGCACCAGCAGCAACCAATATTAGAACACGCATAAAATATTTTATGAGTTAAACATTGCAGTGGTTACAATAGTGGTTTACTAATTGTCAAAATACTGTATCCATATTCTTTTAAGGGCTTCCAGAGAATACATTTGACCAGCTGGAGAATTTGAATTACCTGTACCTTGCAAATAACCAGGTTAGCAAATGTTTCAAGAGTTGCTATTTCTCTCAACTTGGTGTCCTCCAACATATAGCCCTGTGACTCCTATATTCCCCAGCTAGAATAAAAGAAAGTAAACTGGGATATAATACATTGGGAGGTAAAACTTTGTGGGTTTGAAGTTTGACAAATTAAGGGAAACTACAGCAGTAGTTAGATGAAAGCTAGGCAACAATGGCAACATAACAATGCTATGAAAATTATAATATGCAGAGATTTAAGGGTTATATGATACACATTTGCATAATGAAACATAAACACAGCCACTTTTTTATATATTATCAGTAAAAATGTATGCACTTTCCCCTATAGGAACCATATCAGTTGCAGATTTTTCTTCTAATAGACTAAACTCATGAGGATATGATAAAAGGCAAATATTTTATTTCTATTAAAACCTTCACTTTTCTTTAAATGGACTCTATGTGACATTGAGATGGAATTTATATTACCTTTCAAAGGAAAGGTCATTGTATTTAATATTGTTCTTCCTGTATTTGAGGATATTCATGAATTTATTATATACAGTATATAAATGAATTAGAAGATAATTAAAGAATGGGTTAGATCAAATTAGATCAAATATTGAAATGTTAGGTATTTAAATTGCGAATTCAAATCAGTAGTGGGATTAATTTTTTTTAAACTATCGGTTCTGTGGGTGCGGTATGTCTTGGTGGGTGTGGCTTGGTAGGGGTGGTAGGGGGAAGATACTGTAAAATTCCATTCTCTCCCCACTGCAGGCGAAGGTTACTGCAAAATTCCCATTTCCTCCTGATCACCTGGGACTCGGGAAACAGAAAATAGATGGGGGTGGGGCCAGAAGTGGGTTCCTCCCAGTTCGGACCGGTTCCCTTGAACCAGTAGCAACCCACTGGTGATGTCACGATGACATCATAGAGCCAGTTCAGTCGGAGATGGTCCGTGGATGCTGCCATCTTTTTTTGGAATTTTTTTAAAAAAGTTTTTTGTTGTTTTGGGATTTTTTTTCCTGGTTTTTTTCTTCTTCTGAGCATGCACAGAAACTGTAATTTATGTGTTGCCATCTTGGTTTCGCCTTTGGGGGGAATTTTTAATTTTTTTTGGCACTGCACACGTGTGTGAACGTGAAGCATGTGCGCCCATGAGGCGCAGCCATGCGGCATGGGAGGAAGTGAGGTAAGTTAGAACACACCTTTGGGCGGGGCCAGTCAGAGGTGGTATTTACCAATTCTCCAAACTACTCAAAATTTCCACTACCAATTCTCAAGAACTGGTCAACTGCTGAATCCCTCCTCTGATTCAAATATAATCATCAAACAATTGTTGCACTTTTGGAATATAATTTGTGTTGCTGAGTTCCTTGACAACAAAATATTCCTTCAATTTTATAGCATCATAGAAATAATCCCCAGGCCCATTTGGACATTTAAATCCAACCCCTTCTGGACTGCAAGAATGGGTGAGCAGTGTGGTCGGGCAGTAGGGAAAGCAAGTAGGATGCTTGGCTGCATAGCTAGAGGTATAACAAGCAGGAAGAGGGAAATTGTGATCCCCTTATATAGAGCGCTGGTGAGACCACATTTGGAATACTGTGTTCAGTTCTGGAGACCTCACCTACAAAAAGATATTGACAAAATTGAACGGGTCCAAAGATGGGCTACAAGAATGGTGAAGGTCTTAAGCATAAAATGTATCAGGAAAGACTTAATGAACTCAATCTGTATAGTCTGAAGGACAGAAGGAAAAGGGGGGACATGATCGAAACATTTAAATATGTTAAAGGGTTAAATAAGGTTCAGGAGGGAAGTGTTTTTAATAGGAAAGTGAACACAATAACAAGGGGACACAATCTGAAGTTAGTTGGGGGAATGATCAAAGGCAACATGAGAAAATATTATTTCACTGAAAGAGTAGTAGATCCTTGGAACAAACTTCCAGCAGACGTGGTTGGTAAATCCACAGTAACTGAATTTAAACATGCCTGGGATAAACATATATCCATTGTAAGATAAAATACAGGAAATAGTATAAGGGCAGACTAGATGGACCATGAGGTCTTTTTCTGCTGTCAGTCTTCAATCTGATTAAAAGCATTTCCAGCAGATGGCTATTTAGCCTCTGCTCAAAGCATCCAGTGAAAAGGAGCCAGAAGACTCTCTGGGGAATTTCAAGAGATAAAACTATTGCCTTTCTTTTTGTAGCAAAGAATTTTTTTATTTTTCTCTCCAATCACAATACAGTAAAAAACATACCAACATCAACAAGTTGCTTACAATAGGTCAATTTCAAAAAGTTACAGTCTACAAGTCCAATACTGCCTCCTTTACTTTTGACATCTGGATAACAATAGCTTCTCAATTTTCACAAGTTATACAAATAAGCAAAAAAGCTAATACCCCTTTTAAGCTATTTTTCAGTACCTCATGAAAATTAGGCTGAAATATTTTTTAAAAATTTCCACATCTTTTCCATGTCAATTTTCACATATAATCAATAACCTTTTAAAATAATTAGTGCCTATTAATAAAAAATCCCTTAAAAAACAACATGAAAAGAAACCTTCTAGTGACTTATTCAAGGGGGAAAGAATAAACCAAATAATATTACCAAATATTGCCAAATTAGTCAAATTACAAACCTAATTAAAGAAAACTCCTTTATATAAACATTAAAAACAAATAAAAATAGCAATTGTAAAGTATTGCCTTTTTTTAAATGTCTGGGAAATGAAGTTATATACAAACAGTGATATTTGAATCATATAATTTGATCTTAGATCAGCATATGGCTAGGGCAGCGTTTCCCAACCGGTGTGCCGCGGCACAGTAGTGTGCCGCGAGACATGGCCAGGTGTGCCGCGAGAAGCTCAAGCTGGGCGGGGCGCTGCCGGCGCCCCTGCCGGCGCCCCTGCCTGAGTGTCGTCCTGTGGATGGTCTTGGGCTTCACAGTCGCTTCCTGGTTCCCTCTCCTCCCACCGCCTGTGTCTCCCGCCGTCGCCTCCCACCAAGCCGTCGCCCGTTGCCGTGAGTTCCTCGAGTGGGAGCTGCCGCTTCCCTCCGTCCAGCTCAGCCACGCTGCCGTAGAAAGCACAGAGGTTATTGCCACCGCTTCTGCCTCCACTCAGGGAGCCACCGTGGTCACCGCGCCTTTTCCTCTCCCTCAGCTCAACCACGGTGGCTCCCTGAGTGGAGGCAGAGGTGGCGGCAATAACCTCTGCACTTTCTACGGCAGCGTGGCTGGGCTGCCTGGAAGGAAGCGGCAGCTCCGAGGAATGAGGCGCTGGCGGTAGACACAGGCGGAGGGAGGAGAGGGAACCAGGAAGCCACCGTAAAGCCCAAGACCAGCCACAGGACGACCTTCAGCCAGGGGCACCGGAACCGCGCGCAGCCATGGTGGGAGCAGCATGAGGTAGCAACGAGGCGCGAGGACAAGCAGGCAGCTTGGCGGAGGGGAAGCGCTGAGGGGCTCTCCTCCTTCCCCACCCCCGCGCTTCTCTCCCGCCCTGGCTTTCGCTTCGCCCCATGATTTCCCCGCAATTTCATCCAGGCCACCTCTTGCCTCCTTTTGAACTGCGGGGAAATCTGTGGGCAAAGCAAAAGCCAAGGCGGGAGAGAAGCGCAGGGGTGGGGAAGGAGGAGAGCCCCTCAGCGCTTCCCCTCCGCCAAGCTGCCTGCTTGTCCTCGCGCCTTGTTGCTACCTCCTGCATTTTTCCAGGGGCCTTTGGAAGGCACCCAGGGAAGGGGGGGGGATTGGGGGTGGCTGCAGCGGCTTCTCGTCCTCCTCATCCGGCTGCTAATGCCCGCCCGGCCCCTCTTGCAGTCCCTTCACGGAGCGCTTTTGTCCCAGGCTGTCAGCGAAAGGGCTGCAGGACAGGCGGGGCAGGCGTTCTTCTCACAGCTGAGGCAGAATTTGGAATGTCGGGGGTGTGTGCGTGCGGGCTCCGCATCCCCCTGCCACCCGGAACATTTAAAATAAGAAAAACCTTCGCTGGCCTCCGCAGAGAAGAAAGGAAGAGAGAGAAAGAGAGACAGAGCAAGAGAGACAAAGCAAGAGAGGCAGAGAGAGAGAGAGAGCAAGAGAGACATAGCAAGAGAGGCAGAGAGAGAGAGACAGAGAAAGAGAAAGAGAGAGAAAGAGAGCTAGCAAGAGAGAGAGAAAGAGAGACAGAGAAAGAGAGACAGAGAGAGAGAGAAAGAGAGAAAGAAAGAAAGAAAGAAAGAGAGAGAGAGAGAGAGAGAATGAAAGAGAGACAGCAAGAGAGGCAGAGAGAGCAAGGGAGAGAGAAAGACATATAGGGAGGGAAGGAGGGAGAGAGAAAGAGAGCAAAAAAGAGAGGAAGAAAGAAAGAGGGATGGAGAGAGAGAAAGAAGGGAAGGAAGGAAGAGAGAGAGAGAAAGAGTGAGGGAGAAATAGAGCGAAATGGAGGAAGATTTTTTTTTGTCAAAACTTTTCTTTAGCCACCCCCCACCCCCCCGTTCAGTGTTCCCCAGGATTTTGAAAATATGAATAATGTGCCGCGGCTCAAAAAAGGTTGGGAAACACTGGGCTAGGGTATCTCCATCAAAGTCGTTCTATGAAGAGACAATATTTAATTACAATAATGCGGAAAAAACGAGCATCACATTGAAAACCCAGGACCTAAAATCTGGTTATTCTGTTTCTAATGTTCTTTAATTTTCTATCATTATCGCTAAGTTCTTGTGTCATCACTTGCTTAATGAATATATACAGTAAATATTTTTTTTCCTTCTGCACTAGCTAATTTCCTGCCAGCCTCCATTAGAGCTCTGCATTGGCCAAAGCTCCTTATTCTAGCCCAAGGGTTTTGTTTTATTTATTAATATCATTTAATTTGTTTATGTACTGGCCTGGTCAGTAAACAACTCAGTGATAAGTGAAGGGGACATTCTTAATTTTGGAGTTCAGTTACGAAAGTTTCCACAACTCTTTCGAAACCCCGCTGCTCCATAGTATTTGCTGGTAGCTGAGAATTAAGGATTTGGATAGCCGTCCTCATATAAAGAGAAAGTTCAGCAATTTAATTTTTTCAGACAATGTGCACTGTTATTGTTGAGTTGCTGTACCAAACTGCTTATCCAGTAACATCGTGTCCTTTCCTTCATTTACAACGATTTTCCATGTAACACTTTTGGCAGTGAAGAGAGCTTCATAAAAACTAAATCCAAGCCAGGCTATGACTAATATTCCAGAACTTTTGTGTCCAATTTGTTTTTTTCCTATGAGATAGAATAGCTATCATTGGTCTTTCCTGGTGCCGCTGGTGCTGCAAAAAATAACCTGTGTCCAAATAATAAAAGCAAACCTATTCAAAAGAGAATTTGATGAAATGTCAGAGACACACAAAAACATGGCGTTACCTACTCAGAACTAAAAGACTGAAATATATTTTAAGGCTTTTGCTGAAATTCATCTCCAACAAAACAGCAGGGAAAAGTTGGAGTTATTGCCATCCCCAGTGAATCATTATATCTCTAGCCTTGGTTATAAAACCACAAATAAAGCTTTTTAAGAATGTGCATTTAAGTGTCACAGTAAAATAAAAACATTTAGATTAAATTTAAAAAGATACATCAGGAACTTTAGACGTGTCAAAGAAAATGTAGCAGTAGGAAATAAGGATATTTATAAGTAGTGCTTTTCAACTTTTTCATGAATAACTTGGATGATAATGTGGAAAGAACCTCTTAGTCCACATGACTCGATTGTAGTGGGCCCCCCCCATGCCTTTTCTTGCATCTCTTACAGTTTGTATATTTTTCTTAATTTTTATTCAAATACAAAGTCTGAAGCAAGAAAAATAGAGAGAGGAAATATAAAAACAAAGCAAAATGAAACTACCCAAGACTGTTGGAGTAGCGTTTTGCAGAAGCTAGCCCACCCAGATAGCCAAAGCAGCTAGCCAGTCAGACTCAGACCAAGATATCAGGAACCGTAGTCTTGAAGATAATTGAAGACAAGTACTGCAGAGTTTCTTAAGAAAATACTTACTTCTTTCATAGCAAAACTACACTAACTATTTACATTTTAGTTATCTCTCTAGTAATACTATACACAGTGATGGGCTACCAAAATTTTTACTACCTGGAGGCAAGAAGGACGTCTTTGTGACGTCAAAGCTCCGCCCATGGAATTCCCTATTGGGATTCCCCACCTCCTTTCCAGCCTCCAGATTGGCTGAAAACACCACCGTCAATTGCAAAAACGGCGCTCCGGGTTCGGCATTCAGGAGAACGCCGAGAAGCCCCCCGGCTGTTTTAAAAGATGACAGCTGGGCGGCGCCGGCCAGCAGAGCGCCATTTTGCGATTTTTTTCCCCTTTGCACGCATTAATCGCTTTTACATTGTTTCCTATGGGAAACAATGTTTCATCTTACGAACTTTTTGCCTTACTAACCTACTTCCACAACCAATTAAGTACGTAAGACGAGGTATTACTGTACATTACAATCCGTAGAATCACCATGACTAAGCAGATTTATATTGTTAAAGTCATTACATTGATTACAATTCTGCTCTCCACAATTTAGAATATTATGTCATGTAGGGCCCTGATCATGACAAAGACTACACAAAGAAAAAATATGCATAAAAATAAAACAAACATGATAAAAATATTTCAAAAATAATCTTTCTTCCATTTTACGAAGCAAACACGCAATTCATAAATTTCTAGAACACTGATTATCAAGCCATTGATCTACTACATAGGGAAAAAAACTATTAATAAGTAAAACCAATTAATTTGGATTCCAAAATTGAGTTTTGAACTTAATGACCTAAATGGCCAGGAATTGGACCCTGTTCTTTTATCATTTTTGTCCCCCCCATCCAACGTTCAGTGCACAACTGGCCCAAAATAAATGTTAAATAGTCATCATAGTTTCCCCATTACATCTTCACAGGGTTACAACAGAGTCAGAAGCATCTCTGTGGTTCTCAAAGGTAAATAGAAAAACAGTATTTTGCAAAAAAAAAAAAATTGGCTTATTTATATTACATTCTGCTGGGAATTGTGGAATTAATGTTTAGGAGGATTTGTTCCCGAGCTCTTGGTTTTGTTGAGACTTGCCCAAGAAAGAAGATTGAACTATTTCTGGAACGACACACAAACTGTGCAAAATATATTTGTTCCCTCAATCTGTACGTCTTTTATATATGTTGTTGAATCCAATAAACATGGCTTTCCAAGTGAAAACTTAAATGCATTCATTCCACACTGGTATTTATTATTATTAGAGAGGAAGGTAGAAGTCCTTGATCCTGAGAAATCTGAATCAACTTTATGGTATCTGTCATAATACCTTTCCTCACTGGAACAAATAGCCATTTAATGTTCTGAGGAAAACTCAAGGATGAGTGTGCTTGTAGCCTTTATATCTCTGACAATTACTTCCTTCTCTGGCCTTGTCTTTCCTTTTCCAGCTCACAATGGCTCCAAAGTTCCTTCCACAGACTTTGATCAGTGTGGATTTTGCTGCCAATAATCTCACCAAAATTTATGATCTCACTTTTGGACAAAAACCAAACCTGAGGTAAAAAAAGAGGAGGTGGGTGGGTTGGGGAAGAAGGAGATGCAAAAAACTGCACAGATGCAAAAAAATGAGCTGAAATATCGGTGCACCTGTGTCTCTGCACCCAATTCTGCTACTTGTACAGCTCAGTAGCAGAATTGTGCTGGACTCCGCTAGCACTCAGAGCCACGGGGGGCGAGTCACCGTCCCACCTTAGCAGCCCCACCTCTGGATATAAGAGAGTCCTCATTTTCAGAAAACTTTGTGAGATAGCAATCAAGTAGTAAAGGCTTGATTCCTAACCTTGTCTCCCTCTGCCTCCTCTTCCGCAATGACCCATCTTTTGTCTTCTTTTAGGTCAGTCTACCTTCACAACAATAAGCTTGATGATGCCGGACTACCAGAAAACATGTTCAACGGTTCTGACAATGTGGAAATTTTGATCATGTCCAGCAACTTCTTAAAATACGTTCCGAAGAATCTACCACGAGCATTGTACAAGCTACACCTTAAGGTAAAATATCAGTTCCATTGCATGTCAGAACCTCAGTCTTTATAAAGCTTATTCTTTTGAATTATTCAATACAGTGGTACCTCTACTTAAGAACGCCTCTACTAAAGAACTTTTCTAGATAAGAACCAGGTGTTCAAGGGTATTTTTGCCTCTTCTTAAGAACCATTTTCTATTTAAGAACCTGAAACTGGAAAAATTTCCCAGGAAATTTGAGAGCAGCATGAAGGCCATCTTGGGCTTTTCTGGGCTGCCAGAGGAGCATTTTGGTGGCGCTTAAGAAGGCTTTGGCAGTCCAGAGCCAACGAAGCATTTTTCTTTCTCTGGGCGCTTGGAGAGGGAATAAACCTCTGCCAGCACCTAGAAAAAAGAATCACTCCCTTCACTCTAGGCTGCCCAGCATTTTCCTTTCTCTGAGTGCTTGGAGAGGGAATAAACCACTTCGCTGTGGTGACTCCCTCGCGCTACCTCCCATATACCTGGTGCAAGGTTGCCTCCTGGAGCATCTGGACATGGAAAGGCAAAATGGGGCACTTCACCATGGCTTGGCTTCAGCCAAACTGATGAGTCACCACAGTGAAGGAAAGGCACCGGCTACAAAGTGAGTGAGTGAGAGAAGAGGAGAGCCCTTCAGCATGGGAAGGAAGAGGAAGCAGGTAGCAGCAGCAGCAGCCACCTTTTGGTCAAAGGAGCGGGACTTTCCCCCCTCTCGCCCGCCTGGGTTTCTCTCTCTGGCGCAGTGTTTGGGAGGCAGCCTCACACTGAGTTTATGGAAGGCGTGTGCTCCTCCTTGCCACCTTAGAGTCCCTCTTTTTTTTTAAGCCTTAAAGTTTTGTATTTTTTTTATTTCTCTCATCTCACCTTCTTCCTCCAGAAGTAACTATCCTTCTCCTCTTCTTCCTCTTCCTCCTCCCACCCAAATTCCAAGTTTTTATTTCTTTCCTAATGGGTTTGCACACATTATTTGCTTTTACATCAATTCCTATGAGAAAAATAGTTTCTACTTACAAACTTTTCTACTTAAGTACCTGGTCACGGAATGAATTAAGTTCTTAAGTAGAGGTACCACTGTACATTGACTGCTTAGCTATTGCATTTATGCATCATATTGTCTGCCCAAGAACAATCTATAAAAAATTAAAAAAGAAAACCACCGGATAGAGTCTTTAAAAATTAGTGGTAACATCAAAGTTGCATTCTAGGCAGTAGCCAAACTATACCAGCACAATGCCAAACAAACCTCAGGAGATGAATCGGACTTAGAAATCTGGCAGGAATTTCTGTAGATTGTTTTTTTACATTTATTGAAGGTCACCCAAGTGGGGGACATTGCCTTAAGGCCTTGATGGCAAATCTATAGCACACGTGCCATAAGTGGCATGCAGAGTCATGTTGGTGGGCACATAAGCTCGGGTCCAGCGCACATGCACGCACCAGCCAGCTGATTTTTGGCTGGGCCCATTGGGAGTTGTGAAACAGCCTCTTTTCAACCTCCAGAAGAGGTGAGAAGACCCATTATTTTGCTTCCCTCCAAGTTCCAGAGCCTTTCTAAGAGCCTGGGGCGGCCAGAAACATTCCGTTTGGTGACTTCCAACTGAACTGAAAGTTCCAGTTTTTTGTTCTCACCAGGCTTCAGAGCCTTTCTAGGATAAAAATGCCCACCCACCCTGCCCAAGGCCCTCTGGAGGCCAGAAATTGTCTATTTCCCAAATAGGAGTTGGGAAGGCTGCTCAACTGGAAGTTGGCAAATCAGCCATTTTCTGCCTTTGAAGGACCTCCGGGGGGAGGCCGTTTTTGCCCTTCCAGGCTCCTATAAAAGTTCTGAAGCCTGGGAAGAGCGAAAAGCAGGAGGAGTGGGGACGGGGGTCATGCACACATGCATGGGGAGAATGCATGGAATTATGGATGTGAGCACACATGTGCACAATCCCCCATGCTCCCTCCCTTTTGGCACGCAAACCAAAAATGGTTCCCCATCAGTGCCTTAAGGCTTAAGGGTCACATTTGGCTTTTTCTGTGGCCTCTTCCTGTCACCACAACCACCTTTGAACATCTCCCTTGTACTCTAAGGACTGAAGTTTCAGTGAAGAGGCTCACACTTTGTTCCCTTTGTCTCTGGACAGAATAACAAATTGGAGAAGATTCCTGTAGGAGCTTTCAATGAGCTGTCAGATCTTCGAGAGTTATATTTGCAGAACAATAAATTAAACAATGATGGGATGGACAATGAAACCTTTTGGTGAGTTTGTTAGTTTTTAACAGATGCACATTTAGTGGATAATGGCAGTTTGACCACTTTGTGTGGTTCCAAACAAACATGGGACTTTTCTAAACATACTCAACTATTAAAGGGTTACAGATACATGTTTTATTATTTTATTTTATTTATTTTATTTATTTATTTATTTATTTTATTTTATTTTATTTTATTTTACTTTACTTTACTTTACTTTACTTTATTTTATTTTATTTTCATTTTATTATTTTTTATTGTCAAGCAGTACAAGGTAGCAAGTATGAACATAAACATGAACAAACGAAGCAAATACAGATAAATGGGGACAGTAAGATAGGGACGGTAGGCACGCTGGTACACTTATGCACACCCCCTTTGCGGGCCTCTTAAGAATGGGGTGAGGTCCACAGTAGATAGTTTAAGGTTGAAGCTGTGAGGTTTTGAGGATGTAACAACAGAGTCAGGTAAAGCATTCCAGGCGTTGACTGTTGCTGAAATCGTTTGGAGCAGTTTAGCTTGAGTTTGTATCCATTGTTTGCGCATGTATTATTGTGGTTGAAGCTGAAGAAGCTGTTGACAGGTAAGACGTTGTAGCAGACAATTTTGTGTACTATGCTTAGATCTTTTTTTTGCAACCAAATTTTATTTGATTCGAAGACATAATTGATTACTTTGATTTATTTTTTTGTCTCATCCTTTGATTAAGATACTAAACTGGAAACTGGAGTAGATTTAGTCTTTGACAAGCTTAGTTAAATGTTTGTCTTGTTCTTCAGAAGATTAAAACTGCAGTTTACAAGAGGAGGCTTCCTCAAGTGTCTACAAAGTGTGGTGAAAAAAATTCAAGCTGAAAGCAATTATGGTGTGACCCATACGTTTTGATCCCATTGTCATGGCTGCCAGGTCGACTTTTTTTTAACCACTCCCTGTTTGTGTGGCTTTAAAGGAGCAATCAATAGGTGTGGATTTTTGAACTGGCGTTTATTAAGCATAAAATGTTATAGGTAGCAACAGTTTTTATGTGCACATGGAAAAAAAAAGTCTGGCAGAGTTGCAGATATAGTTATCCCAATTGCCAAAGTGACGAGGAACAGAGGCAAAACCTATTCCTTTCCCCTCTACTAACACTCTGGCTGCTTAAACACTTAAAAGAAATTCTTTTTTCCACCCCCAGGAAACTCTCAAGCCTCGAGTACCTGGATTTGTCTAGCAATAATCTTTCCCAGATTCCACCAGGTTTGCCTCGAAACGTTGTCCTTCTGCACTTAGAGAAGAATGCAATAAAATCAATTGGAAATGATGTCTTGACCCAAATCAAGAACCTGGAGTATCTTCTGCTTCACAATAACAAACTCAAGGCCCGAGACATCGATCCAATGGCTTTTCATGGTCTGAAGAAATTGCACACTGTCCATTTATATAACAACCTCCTTGAAAAAATCCCCTCTGGGCTGCCCAGGCGAGTAAAAACTCTTATGATTCTCTACAATCAGATTTCAGAAATTGGCAGGGAGGATTTTGCTACCACTTATTTCATGGAGGAACTCAACCTGAGCTACAATAAGATCACCAGCACACAGATTCATCGGGAGTCTTTCCGTAAATTGAAACGACTGAAGTCCTTGGATCTTTCTGGCAATAAACTCCGCACCATGCCTTATGGCTTCCCCAAAAATTTGCAAAGCCTCAAGTTAAAAGTGAATTTGATCAGTTCCATTCCGAAAGGCACACTCTCTGGAATGTCAAACCTACAGGAGCTGTTTCTGAGCGCCAACAAATTGAAAAACAATTTAATTCACAGTGCATCATGGAGAGATCTCACCAGTCTTAAGGTACAAACAGACAGAGATCTAGACCTAGAAATGCATATAAATTTCATAGGGGCAGATCTATGGGAGAAAAATTAAGGTGCGTTTTCTGAGAAAACCACAAGTAGAATAGATATAAAATGAAAGAATGATGCAAACCACACAACATGAAAAAAAAAATTATGCTAGTTTATATAGAATCTGAAGCACTATAGGCAGTAGGGACAAGTAACAGGGGAACAAGGAATAAAAAATTAGTCGGTCTATTGAGATGGGTGGCATATTAAGGAATTGAAGACGTTCATTCATTTATTGTATTTATATGCTGCTCACTCCAAAACAGGCTCAGAGCGGCTAACAGCAATCATAAATGCAACAGCAGTAAAAAGCAATTAATAATAATAATAATAATAATAATAATAATAATGATGATGATGATGATGATGATGATGTTTGTATGTATGATTGGTTTTAAAATAAGGGTTTTTAGCTGTTTTAGCATTGGATTGGCGCATGTTGTTTTTACCACTATTGTTAGCCGCCCTGAGTCTAAGGAGAGGGGCGGCATACAAATCCAATAAACAAACAAATAAATAAATAAATAATTTATTAGATTTGTATGCCGCCCCTCTCCGAAGACTCGGGGCGGCTCACAACAATAGTGAACAATATAAACAAATCCAATACTTAAAAACACTACCTAAAAACTCTTATCATTAAAATAACCACACAACCCAATCATACCATACATAAATATTATTAGCAAGGGGATATAATAGAATAATAGAATCAACAATGCAATAAAAAACACTAATGTCATAAAAACCATACCTGCTACAGTCAATCCTAATTCTAGACCTGCCGGAAAAGCCAGGTCTTAATAGATTTCCAGAAGACCGGTAGGGTGGAGATAGTGCAGATCTTTGGGGACAGTTGATTCCATAGGGTCGGAACCACCACAGAGAATACTCTTCCCCGTGGTCCCACCAACCGACATTGTTTGGCGGCCTTGGACCTGGAGACGGCTGACTTTGTGGGCCCTTACTGGCTGCAACGAGGTATGAGGGAGGGGGCGGTTCTGTCTCTAACAATGGAATTAACATGCCCTGCTATGTATTTTTAAAGTCCTTATGATAGTGCCTTTGATTCACTACTGATTAGGAAAAAATGTTTTTAATTGCAATGCACCTGGGCGTCGTCACTTTCTGCAAAGTCAATGAAGAAGCTGGTTTCACTTAACAGCTATGTTATTAACTTAAGTACTGCAGTGATTCACTTAACAACTATGTCAAGAAAGGTTACAAACTGGGGCAAAATTCATTTAGATATTTTGCTTAGCAACAGAAATTTTGGGCTCAATTGTGGTCATAAATCAAGTACTACTTGTTATCTCTTGGATGCTGTATACTTGGCTGACTGGAATAAAATTCTGTGTGTGTGAGTGTGTGTGTGAGAGAGAGAGAGTGTGTGTGTGTGTGTGTGTGTGAGAGAGAGTGTGTATGTGAGAAAGAGTGTGCGTTTGTGAGTGTGTGTGTGTGTGTGTTTGTGTGTGTGTGAGAGAGAGATTGTATGATAGTCATTATTGCTCAATCTCTCCTACCCCTGCTAAAACCTTTTCCCAACCTCTTCTGAGGAAAATGTAGGGAAGGGACAGATACTTGTTAAATATCTGAACATATCACTCATTGTAAATTTTGAAATTGGGCCACAGGCAGCTTGAGAGCTGCAAGCAGGGGTGGGCTACTGCCCGGATGGGGGGGGGAACACAATGGGGTAGCGAAAATGGAGCTCCACCCCAGAGCACCCAATTTGTACTGAAAGATTTTGAAAGAAAATGCAGGGCGTCCTGCATAAGCCACGCTCACAGTGTGGTTGTAAAAATTTCGGTAGCACTTCACTGGCCACAAGTTGTTCAAACCTGGATTTATTTATACTATTGGGTTGCTAATGGTTTCACCCAAGGTTGAAATGCTTCCGGTTCGCTCGTGCCTGTCAGTTGACTGAGAACCGGTTGCTAAGGGTGAAAAGTCTGGACTCCGGTAGTCTTAAATCAAACTGTTTTATTCATGACAAGAGAGAATACAAACACTGGAACGGTAGAATCGCCGGAATGAGGGCAACGGCTAACCCGTTGCCCTTTTATACTCTTTTTAACGCGGGCTTTTACCAACTGACACACATTTAACTTTCGCGGCTTTTTTTCTGAATAGCCGCGTCTTAACCAATCGCAGATTTTCTGCGAATATTTTAAAACAAACACAACACCCCTCCCTCTTCGGCTGAGACCATGATTACGTGTTAATCCACGTCACATAGTCCTGTAAGCGGATTGGTGGTTTCACAGATCTCTGGGACCTGCGCAGTTCATTTTGCTGGGAGCTGCTTGCCTGGACGGCTGGCTCTGTTGCTCCGCTAAGGCTAGTCTCTGACGGGCCTGGTTGCGATGATGCATTTTGATCTTCGCCGGCCGCCAGGGGCAACAAGCAGCCATCGCTGGAGTCTCGAGGTGGTTCTGGTAAGTCCTCTATTGGTTTGTCTACAGTAGGTAAAATGTCTGGGTTAGTCTTCATTCTTTTGCGTAGTTGGTCGACATGCCGATGCCAACTGCGCCCATCTGTTAATATTACAACGTATGTTTTTAAACCTGTTTTATCCAATACTGTGCCATCTTTCCATTTATCGTTTGAATCATAGTCTTTGGCATAAATTAAATCCCCGATGTTAAAATGTCTCTCACTTTGTATTTTTATTTCTTTTTGGTCATTCTGGTAATTTGGGTGAATTCTGTCTAATTTAGAACGAAGGTTTCTGCCCATTAAAAGTTCTGCCGGGCTTTTGTTTGTTGACGCTGACGGCGTAATATGCTGAATGGTTAAAAATTCATCAATTTGTTGTTGCCAATCTCCTAGTGGTGCTTTGTTCAATGCTTCCTTTGTGGTTCTAACCATTCGTTCTGCTTGCCCATTAGCTTGGGCAAAATGAGGTGGAGTGAGCACATGTTTTATGCCCTGGTCTGCAAGAAATAGTTCCATTTGACGGGCTGTTAACTGAGGCCCGTTGTCAGATACTAAAGTATCTGGAATACCATGTGTGGCAAACATTTTTCTTAATGCCTTTATAGTTGCACTAGTAGTTGTGGATGCCATGAGTTCAATTTCCAGCCACTTGGAGTATGCATCCACAACCAGTAAAAAGGATTGGCCCCTGATTGGTCCTGCAAAGTCAATATGTATTCTAGACCAGGGCCCTCTTGGTGTTGGCCACTCTGATGGTGTAACTTTTGGTGGGTTGGGTCTTGTTCTCTGGCAGGGTATACAACCACCCACCCATGACTCTATGTCCTTGTCCAACCCTGGCCACCATAAATGACTTCTGGCAATAGTTTTCATTTTGACTATTCCTGGGTGACCTATATGCAATAACTGCAATGCTTGCTTCTGTAAGGCTTTTGGAATAACAACCCTGTCTCCCCACAATATACAATCTTTTAACACATTTAATTCAAGCTGTCTATTCTTAAAAGGTTGAAATTGGTTTGGTTGTTGTTCAATTGGCCATCCCTTTAATATCCATTGTTTAATAAATTTCAAAATTGGATCTGCTTGTGTCTGATTGGCTATTTCTGTTGCTGTTAATAACGTTTGTTTACTAGATTCAATTAATAAAACGCTTGAGGCAGGGGCTGGATCATTGACTAATTCTGTTTGGGGGCACCTGCTTAATGCATCAGCATTTCCTATGTCTTTCCCCCCCCTGTGGATTAATGTATAATTGTAAGCGGCTAGAAAAATAGTCCAGCGAGTCATGCGAGGAGAAAGAAAGGCGGGAGTTTGTTTGTTTCCCGCCAAAATGCCTAAAAGCGGTTTATGGTCGGTGATTAACGTAAAGGGCCGACCGCAAAGGTAATAATGAAAACGTTTAACTCCAGCGACAAGGGCTAACGCCTCCTTGTCGAGCTGGGAGTAATTCCTTTCAGCTGCCGAAAGAGTTTTAGAATAATAGGCTATTGGGGCTTCTGTGCCGTCCGGAAAATTATGGCTGAGGACGGCTCCTATGCCGAACGGTGAAGCGTCGCAGGTTAGGGATAAGGGCATAGCTACATTATATTGCACTAGGACACTATTGGAGGAAAGTAAATTTTTTACTGCTTGGAAAGCGGCTTGTTCTTTTGGTCCCCACGTCCAGGCAGAGTCTTTCTTTAGGAGGTTATGAAGCGGTTCTGCCACCGTCGCTTTCTGTTTAAGAAAGACGGAATAAAAGTTAAGGAGTCCTAGGAATGCTTGTAATTCTGTCTTATCTGAAGGGGTGGGGGCATTTCTTATGGCATCAACTTTGTCATTTGTGGGGTGAATCCCAAAACGATCTATTGTAAACCCCAAGAATTCAACTTTGGGCACAGCCCAAGAACATTTGTCTGCTTTCAAATGGAGTCCTGTTTCTTTAAATTTGGTCAAAACGCGCCTGATTCTGTCCCATAACTCAGATTTGGATGTGGCAGATATTAATACGTCGTCGAAATATGGAACGACCCCAGGAATATTATTTAAAATGCGTTCCATCAAACCCTGAAAGATACCTGGGGCGGTAGAGACTCCAAACTGGAGCCGGGTGCATTTAAAGGCACCCCTATGAGTTACGATTGTCTGGGCTTCAGAGGTGTCTTGATCTACGGTGAGCTGTTGATATGCCTGTGCCAGGTCCAACTTCGCGAAGATGGACCCATTTCCTAAGGTGTGCAAGAGTTGTTGCACTACTGGGATTGGATAGGCATTATGCTGTAGCGCTTTATTAATCGTGGCTTTATAATCTGCGCAAATTCTAATAGAGCCATCCGGCTTAACGGGCGTTACAATAGGAGTTTCCCATTTAGCGTGGTCAGTGGGAACTAAAATGCCCTGAGCTATTAATTTGTCCAATTGTTCATCCACTTTAGGCAAAAGTGGAATGGGGATTCTGCGGGGCTTTAATCGGATGGGCGAAATATTTGGGTCCAAATTAAACGAAATGGGGCTGCCTGTATATTTACCCAGAGTGCTAGAGAAAACTTCGGGAAATTCTTTCAATAAATCATTTGGGTCAAAAGAGTCACATATATTGTTAACCCCTGAAATTTCAATACCTAAAGGTTGTAACCAACGAAGTCCCAGTAATGAGTGTTTAGGACCGTCAACTACTAACAGAGGTAAAAACCCTTGAAATTTTTTAAACGCAATAGGAACATTTAAGCATCCTAACACTGGAATTGAATGGCCCTGAAAGTCACTCAAACCCGGTTCCCACGGTTGCAAGTCAGTTTGTTTAACACGAGGTAAATATAATTTAAGTTTTTCCCAAGGCATTATGGAATGTCTGGACCCGGTGTCTAATTCCATTTGGCAGGGGTGGCCGTTGAGGAAAAGAGAAACAAATAGCTTGTTTTCCGCAGCGGGAAAATTGCAGTTTACGGAAGAAGGGGATTTACCTCGTTGGTTAGAAGAGGGCGAGTTGTCAGCCGGGCGGGAAACGTTGCGCGAAAACGGTGGTCGTCGATTCCTCGGTGCAAAATAGGGTCGTTGGTTTTGTTGAGTTGCTGGAGTTGGGTTGGCGGCGCGGCAGACTTCGGCGATGTGGCCGCGGCGCTGGCAACGGCGGCAGTAGGCGTCCTTGAAATGGCAGCGAAAACGAGGGTGGTTTCCGTTGCAGCCGGCACATCTGTCTGCACGGGAGGCTTCTTTGGCGTCGTGGTCGAAGGCTCTTCGGATTTGGAGACAGGTGTCGTCTGGAGTAGCGGATTCTGAGTGTTTTTCATCAGAAGGGCAGGCGTGCCAAGGTGATTCATCAGGAATGTGATGAACGGTTGAGGTTGCGCGTTTAATTTCGGCAACAGATGTTTCAGATACCTCGGAGGCTTTTGCTGCCTTAAGAATGTCTTGGAGAGAGGCATCCTCATCAACTAAATATTTCTTCTGGAGCGTGATATTGGTTAGACCGAAAATAAGGCGGTCCATGAGCTGTTCCTCTGGATCCTTGTATTTGCACTTCGGGAGGAGTGCGCGTAGGCGAGTTATAAAATCGTTGGTGGATTCTCCGTCCGCTTGCCTCATCTGAGCGAATTGATGGCGGTATACGCGGACAGGAGTCGTCGGCTGATAATGGGCGGCAAGTTTTGCTTGTAGAGTTGACCATGCGACGGTTTCCAGGGTGTCTGGGTCAACGAGTGTAGAGGCTAGGCTGTAGACTTCTGTGCCGCAATAAGCGAGGAATATAGCTTTCTTCCTCTCGTCATCGGCGTCATGTAGATTGCTCGCTTTCAAGAAAAATGTAAATTTGGACATATACGAGGTCCAAGCTTCCGTCTCGGAGTTGAATACGGGCGGCGGTGGAGCCATGGCCGAGTTCATGGCTGCGTCAGCGGGAGTTCGACCTCCTCGTCGCCACTGAAAAGTCTGGACTCCGGTAGTCTTAAATCAAACTGTTTTATTCATGACAAGAGAGAATACAAACACTGGAACGGTAGAATCGCCGGAATGAGGGCAACGGCTAACCCGTTGCCCTTTTATACTCTTTTTAACGCGGGCTTTTACCAACTGACACACATTTAACTTTCGCGGCTTTTTTTCTGAATAGCCGCGTCTTAACCAATCGCAGATTTTCTGCGAATATTTTAAAACAAACACAACAAAGGGAACGTGAGGTTCCACCCACCTGCCCAGACACCGTCATTTGGGGTTCTTTTACTTTCTGTGCATGTGCAAAGCATTCTGTGCATGGGCAGAGGGTTAAAAGAACCCAAATGTTGATGTCCTGGTGATTGGGCAGAGCCTTGTGCTCCTTTCATGACAGGCGCTCCCTTCATGACCAGTTCTCCGTCGACCAACAGGCACAAGTGAACTGGGAGCATTTCACCTGTGGTTTCAACTAGTATGAGATGTCTAATTCTTTCATAGTTGTGTGAAAGTATCTAGAATATTGAACTTCAGTCAAGAGCCATGGACAACTAAGCAGTGACAGTAAGCAATCGGAAGCCTGATTGTCCCTCCGTCCTGTTTATGTGAGTGGAATTAGCCCCAGATATTATGCTAATGCCATTCAGTTTGTCAAGTCACCAGGATAAGTCTGGAGCAAGCAAAACCAGAAGGCAGAAAATAGAAGTCAACCCCAATCCCAAAGGAAAGGAAGGGTACAGCTCACCTTACATCCAGATTCAGCTCATTTCCATAGCTGTGTTTCAAAATACAGTGGTACCTCTACTTAAGAACTTAATTCGTTCCACGACCAAGTTCTTAAATAGAAAAGTTTGTAAGCAGAAGCAATTTTTCCCATAGGAATCAATGTAAAAGCAAATAATGTGTGCAAACCCATTAGGAAATAAATAAAAGCTCAGAATTTGGGTGGGAGGAGGAGGAAGAAGAAGAGGAGGACAGTCGCTGCCCAGAGCGAAGGGAGCATTTCTTTTCTCCAGCACTGACAGAGGTTTATTCCTTCTCCAAGCGCCCAGAGAAAGGAAAATGCTTCATTCATTCTGGGCTGCCAAAGCCTCCTTAAGTGCCACTGAAAGGCTCCTCTGGCAGCCCAGAAAAGCCCGAAATGGCCAGGATTAAAGGGGGAATGGCAGGAAATTGGCCAGACCTTCGTGCCGCTTTCAAATTTTCTGGAAAAAAATTTCCGGACTCAGGTTCTTAAGTAGAAAATAGTTCTTAAGAAGAGGCAAAAAAATCTTGAACACCTGGTTGTTATCAAGAAAAGTTCTTAAGTAGAGGCATTCTTAAGTAGAGGTACCACTGTATATGTGAAAGAACTGGGATTCCTCTTGATAATATGTTAGCTGACCAGGATGAAAGAAGTCAATGAACAAAAGAAAGTTAAATGTAACACTACAGAACAGACAAATGAACGTGGAATATCGAAAGTGATAGCATGTCTGCGTGACTCTGAAGGAGAGAGGATGAGAAATATAATGACAAAGGTAATAATATTGGATTTACTGGGAAAAGATGAGAACTGGCAGTTCCATTTTTGTTACCAGAATGCTGTGTGTGGCGCATACTGGGTAGCAACCCATTACAGTATTGTGGGTATCTCACTGGTGTGTGGAGTAAATCTAGCACGTACAAAAAAGAGCAAGAAACAAACTAATTCAGAATGTGTAGAGCTTACCGTGGGAGAACACAACAGAGTTTATGGCAAAACAATGCCTACTCACAGCGCAAACAGTTGTTTCAATATTTGAGCAACTGATAACCATTCAACATGATGTAGAGACAACGAAGAAGGATATGGCTGTTTTTCTGCAGGCTCAACGACAGGCTACAGTCACTCACACTAAAGTTCTCACAGCAGATGTGAATAAACCCCATAGTCAGGATAAGGAAGAGGAGAAATTTAAAGAACCCACAAAAAAGAGGCAGCAAACACAGAAAATTAGGCCTTCACCAGGCAGGGCTGCAAGAGGGGGAGGCACTAATAGAAAAGATTTATTAGAAGATTTATTAGAAGACAGAAAAGTATCTCCCCTACTACAAACACACCAGGTTGCTCTTAGAATTCATTTGATTAGAATTAATTATGGAAGTTGGAATACTAAGAATGGAATTCTGGACGTTGGAATACTAAATTCCTTAAGCCAACTTCTCCATTGTCAGAGGGGGCAGATTGATCTCCATGCTGTGGAGTTCTGAATGAATTATAGAATGTGGAATTTATAGTAATTTACTCTTTTCAAGTAAATCAGAATGACTTTTGTTAGTTATTTAAATTGTTCTCTTGTGGATCTTTTTCGAGGTATTGGACATGGCTGCCAATCATCTGACTTCGATTCCATCTGGTTTACCGGAAACTCTAGAGTATCTGTATCTCCAGAGCAATAAGATCAGCATTGTGCCAGAAAATGCCTTTGATTCCACCCCCAATATTAAAGGAATTTATCTCAGGTGGGTAGCCAGGAAAAAAGACTCTCAGAAGAAAATATTAATGGCTTTACAAATGTAAAAAATACATTTTTCTTTATGTATGAACTCTATACTCTACTTCAAGCATGTTTCATTATCAACGCTAATTGTTTATGGACAAGGAATTGTGCATTTGTTGTCCTAATAAATCCTTGTCAGATACAATACAGTGGTACCTCTACCTAAGAACGCCTCTACTTACGAACTTTTCTAGATAAGAACTGGGTGTTCAAGATTTTTTTGCCTCTTCTCAAGTACCATTTTCCACTTACAAACCTGAGCCTCCAAAACTGTAACCGGAAAAAGCAGGGAGAAGCCTCTGTGGGGCCTCTCTAGGAATCTCTTGGGAGGAAACAGGGCTGGAAAAGGTGGGGAGAACCTCTGTGGGGCCTCTCTAGGAATCTCCTTGGAGGAAACAGGGCCTCTATCCTCCCTGTGGTTTCCCCAGTTGCCTGTATTATTTGCTTTTACATTGATTCCTATGGGAAAAATTGCTTCTTCTTACAAACTTTTCTACTTAAGAACCTGGTCACGGAACGAATTAAATTCGTAAATAGAAGTACCACTGTATAGATAATCCTCAACCTACACCAGTTCATTTAGTGACCATTTGAAGTTACAACCTCACTGAAAAAAGTGACTTATGACTGTTTTTCCACAGCATTGCGAAAAATCCCTGTAGTCACACGATCAAAATTCAGACACTTGTCAAATGACTCATATTTATGACAGTTGCAGTGTCCTGGGTTCATATGGTCATATTTGGTGACTTTCTGGCAAGCAAAGCCAATGGGGAAGTCAGATTCACTTAAGAAGCTCAGTGATTCATTTAACAACTCTTTTCAAGAAAGATTTAAAAATGGGACAAAATTCACTTTACAAACGTTCACTTAGCAACTGAAATTTTGGGTTCAATTGTGATCGTAAGCTGAGAACTACCTGTAATCCAGATCTTTCTACCTTTACGCACATAGAAATCTCCCAAAATTGTAAACCATCAATTGTAAGAATGAAGAGAGGTTGGGTGGTGTTCTGCCGGGCTCTCTGGTAGGAGCCTCCCGAAAATTCAAGGATACAAATTTCAGACACACACACGTTTGAAAATTCAAAACAATGTTCTTTATCACAAAATTCAAAATAAACTAAGCACTCTTTTTGTATTGCAAAGAGCATTCATCCCAAAACAACCGGGTAGTCTGTACAATTTCCCTTAAGCAGTCATTAACTACTTAGCCAGCAGCTGTGAAGAAACTTCACACCCCTTCTTCTTCCAACGAAGTGAGACACACACACACACACACACACACACGTTGCTCTGCTTTGATTTCAAAGGCATGAAAAATCAACAAACAAAGTCCAGAAAACAGCAACACACGATTCCTGAAGAACTGGGATCAGATACACTTTCACAACAGCGAAACCCACACGCTGCTATTTATAGCAGCAGCCCTAATTACTGGAGCCCCACCCAACCACAGGTGGCCTCATTTTCTCTTGTAATAATCCTTCAGTTGTTGTCTCCTATGCATCACTCTACGCATGAGTGGATGTGTCATTAATTCTTGTTCAGAATCCAGGGATGATACAGATGATTGATCTCCTCCTGGGCTGTCTGCCAAACTCCCCTCTTCCCTGTCACTCATGCTTCCTTGGCCAGAGGAGGCTTCATTGGCAGATTCCATCAGGAGCAAAACAGGCCTGCGGCATGTGGATGTCTCACCCACCTCCACCTCCACATTCCTTGGGGCAGGAGCTGGGCCAGAGCTAACCACAACAAGTGGGTGGAGATGAAACCAAAATCTGAAATGTGAGAAGAAAATGGATTAACCCTTTTCTTTACAAAAAGTCATTTTATGGTATCCTCTTAGTATAGTGTTTATAGGACAAGAAAGGACATTGTAATAAAGTACTGGGAGGTAATTCTATTCCTTTTCTTTCCTTTAAATTTCAAGGTTTAACAAGATTGCATTCAGTGCAGTGAAAGAGAGCACCTTCCAAAGACTGAAGCATCTTCAAGTGCTGGACATTGAAGGAAATTTTGAATTCAGTGACCCCTTGAAAAATGAAGATCACTCAGAGGAGGAAATGGAGGAAGAGGATTAACGAGAAGTGTCGTTTACCTGAAAACAAATCTTTGCTGACCCAGGCATATTACACGGTTGAAGATTAAGTTAAACGCTTTTCTAAGGACACACATAAATTATCTCATTTACTCAGCCCACGCAAATGATCTCATTTACTCAACCCACAAAAACAAAGTTCTTTACAGCCCCACCCCTTCAATGGCTAAGTTAGTAAATAATCATATAGTTCACAATTCTACATCATTATAATTGGTAGCACCACAGATGAACAAGTGATGATCACTGTATATCCGTATTGGCCAGCAGTATCACAGCTATTATAAAACAGCCATTATCACAACGAAGGGTCATTCTGCACTGATAGGTTCTGGATTTTGTGACTCAGATATATCATATTTAATTGATAAGAAGACAAAATTGTTTGGGTTTTTTTTTTTCATCTGAATGTATTGGAATGGAGAATGCCTCAGCATGGAGGTTCTCACTTAAAATCAGCAAACAAAGAAATGAAATTAGATGTAACAGAGAATTAATCTCACTCCACCCTCTCGTCAGTCCTGCACAATAGTAATTTTTCTTCATTCTTATACAGTAGGAAAAATAATTCCTTATCCCTCTGAAAAATCTGGTGACATCACCCTCTCATTGTGGGCCCAGGATGAAAATTGCTAAAGGCCAATGAAAGTTTTTAGAACATTTTAAAAGAATCGTATCAATGGCAGAACTTCAGAAACAGACAAGCAGTGGACCTTTCTATACTGCTAAATTAAAATACTGCACGACTTACCACCTGCCACCTTAGTTAAGGCAAGAGAAATTGCAATCATTGTCATCCACAAAGCCACATTGACCATAGCTTTAGCTGTAAAATGGTGAAATATATGAATTATTTTGGCTATGTGCATTTCAAAGTATTATTCACTCTGAGTCACTGAGTAGATCTATAAAATTTAAACATATTACCAGCACGGTCAGCTTTCAAGTGTCTGATTCCTATCTGCAGCCTGAAACTCTTGTTTGGCAGATTGCATTTTGAATGGGAGCCACTGATAGTGGGGACTATGATAAAAGTAAAACGAACTATTTCCTCCCTACAGATTTATAGCATTGCTGGAGCAACAAATCATTAATAAAAGGCTACAAGTCACTAGTGAGCAAATGGCCAAATAAATTCCAGAGTGGGATAAATGATTACATAAATAACATTTTGATTTCATATTCATCAGGAACCAATTCAGCAAAATGGAATGTCCCTTTGGACTGTCTATCTGTCTCAGTCTGATTCGTCTTGATGGTCCATAAAGATACAAAGCACTTAAGAGGAAGTGCAACAAATCTTACGAAAGTATTCAGTCTTTCTAATCCTTTGCCAAGCACAGTCAAGACAGCCTGTTAATATCAGAACAGTGGGTGACCCTCTTCCAGTCTTATTACTTGTACTTTTTTAAAAAAAGTGTTTCTTGGGTCGTTGTGATGTTGTGAGAATTTACAAAAGCTGGCTTTTGTTTACTTAAAGAAAACCACCTCTCCCCATTTTTATTTGTTAACAAAAGGTAGATTTTGTAGAGTTAAAAGCCCAATCCAGGGGTGGGTTTCTTTTAACTTCCCTACCAATTTGGAAGTGTGTGTGCAACATCAAAAGTGTGGGCACACATTTTATCTGGCTACTGACTCTCTGTGCATGCACAGAAGCCTTTGTGCACGCAAAGAGGATTTGTTGCCACCTGCTTTCCAGCAGCGGTGACCGGAGAACCGGTTTGAAGGTGTGGCAAGCTGGCCAAATTTCCGCCACTGGTTCATGCAAATCGGTCCAAACCGGTAGCAACCCACCACTAGCCCAATCCAAGGTTACTGAGTCAATCCATTTCATCAAACAGCTATACTCATCCATGTAAAATGGGAGTACATGTCCTGTAGCTTCATTGTAAGTCCAGTGTGCGGCGTCTCAGCCCTTAAGTGGCACTACAGCCAGCACAGCAACTTGGGGCAGTTGCTCAGTATGTATATATTTGGATTTTTAAAAAGAAATTCTATCATGGCTGGATCCCATTTAAAAAAAAATTATACCCATTCCTAAAGCCAGAAATAAAACTCTATCTGAAGACTTAAAATACAAACTTATTCTGTTTTGTGAAAATTAAAGTTTACGTTTGGAGTGATTTGTCAAATTTATTTTGTATGTTTTGTTTTTTATTTATTTTTTATTTATTCATTTGTAAATAAATGTATAGGATAGTAGTAATTGCAAAAACACAACGCAAGTAAAAAGTAACATAAAAGAGGACAATGGGACAGGGACAATAGGCACAGTGGTGCGCTTACGCACGCCCCTTACAGACCTCTTAGAAATGGGGAAAGGTCGGCTGTAGACAATCTAAGGTTAAAGATGCCTGTGAGGTTCTTTGCTAAGGACATATGAATCTGAAAGTCATCAAGTATTAAATTTAACTTGATTTTTTATAGAAGCTTGGCCTCATATTCAAAAATTAACTAACAGAAGTTTAGACACTGCTAGATATACTGTTTTATTGCAAGCAAAGAATCCAGGGATAAAATGCTCCTGGTTCTCTCATGCCTGTCAATCATCAGACAGCTGGTAGTAAAGACAGCGTGAGAGTCTGCCCATCCGCCCGGATGCTGCCATTTTGGTTCTTTTACCCTCAGCGCATGCACAAAGTGTTCTGTGCATGTACAGAGGGTAAAAGAATCCAAATAATGATGTCTGGGAGGGTCGGCAGAACCTCATGCAGAATGAAAGAGCCAGCAAGCTGGGGAAACCATCAGCATCTCATTAGGGCTGGAAAAGACTTATTGGGAGCAAGTAGAGCATTGAAAAAAAGCCTGCAAAGACTTAGGGCTGGAAAAACATTCTTCAGAGAGAGTAACAATGAAAAATAAATAAAATAAATACTTTATTGTCATTGCATGTATATACACAGTATACCCATACAATGAAATTCACGTGACGCCCAAAGACCAGCCCCAACACCAGTCCTAACCTGCAAGGTAAGAGCTGGGAAGATTGTTAGCATCTTGTTAGGGCTGTAAGAAAAGCTTCAAAAAAGCTACATTCAAAGTATAAGACACACTCAATTTTTCAGCCTATTTAGGGAGGAAAAGAGTGTGTCTTATACTCTGAAAAATACAGGTAGTTCTCTGGCTACAGCCATGTGGAAATCTAGTTTTGACAGTTTCCTTTAATTTATACATCAAACTTCTTAACCATCTATCTCCCTCATAGAGGGAAAGTTCATGCTGCCAAACACCAGCAATCACTCATAACTTTTCTTGACATTCCTGCACACAGTGCCATAGGGTTTTTGGTTTTTTAAATCACTTTTTATTAAGTTCCTCTCATCTGTAAACAACTTTTAACTATGCACTCCCCTTATTAGGGAA
This sequence comes from Erythrolamprus reginae, assembly GCF_031021105.1. Lineage (NCBI taxonomy): Eukaryota > Metazoa > Chordata > Lepidosauria > Squamata > Dipsadidae > Erythrolamprus > Erythrolamprus reginae. The sequence continues at coordinate 77,000,775 of NC_091952.1, forward strand.
ATAGCTCTGCTTTAGCTGAGACCTAGCAAAGAACTTGGCAGAAGCAGAGCAGTTGCAACCCAGTTTCTAACTGTAGATCAGTTGGGAAAACACCTGATAAATATCTATGCCAACCAAACTTGCCAAGAAACCTTAAGATCATGATAGACATTTACATCCTGCTCGCATTCTCCAAACAATTGCATTATTGCACAATAGAAATCCAGCTGTTATTCCACCAAGGACAGGAACTGGGGAGATACATTTTAGACAGATTTTACAAAAGTAGCAGCTTCTGTTATGGGGAAATTACAATATTTTCTGGGGCTTGATATTTTCCAGCAGCAAAGTTTCCTCTTGAAATCTGGGATGATTTGTAAAATAATGCTGCCAAAGCAGTATTTTTCAAGGACCTGTTTTATGTCGAATTTGTAATTTAAAAGTTTTAATTCCCTTTGTCACAAATTTGTATCTCCAATGTTGCATGTATCACATATTAAAATTACACCCAGTAGTAAGATTTCAGCCATGTATTTCTTAGAAAGTTAAATATATGGGGACAACAAATCCAATTGTGAACCAATATTACAATTGAATAAAATAAATTGTCTCTATTTAGTTAGCTTTATCCAAATCAAAACATTATCTAAAATAACCAGATATTTGTGTCAGTTTTGCTTCTCCGCCACTAGGACAATTATAGAGGTGCAGATGACAGAGTCAATAGTTTCTCTGTAGAACTGTATGAGCAGCTCCTTGTGCAGTTTGAGCTGTCTGAATTGGCGCAAAAAGAACATTCTTTGTTGTGCTTTGTTGGTGATGTTTCTCATGTTAGGTGACCATTTTAGGTCTTGAGATATGATAGAACCTAGAAATTTGAAGGTCACTATTGTTGATACTGTATTGTTTAGTATTGTAAAAGGTAGTAGAATGGGAGGATTTTGTTCTCGCCCATCCACATCCTGCGCAGCTGGTCACAGTTCCCAAGGATTGAGAGATGGTTGTGGCATGGTACAATAGGCCCGTGCATCTGGCACCCAAATCCAATAGCGAGAAGATCAGAGTTGATGTGGTGTCTGAGGCTGAAAGCCAACCAGGGCATTCTGCACCTTGCAAGGTGCACATAAGTGGCTCAGGAGGAGTCGTCTCTTCTTGATGCTAGGGCATGCAGGGCTGCTAGAAGGCAGGAGTGGCTAAGCAAGAGGAGGTCTCTTCATGAATAGATCTGTAGAACAATTGGCCATGCCTTTAGACTATTTAAGGCTTAGTCATGTCATGATTGTATTAAGTCTTGTAGGCCACCCCGGGTTATCTGAAAGGGGCAGCATACAAGTCTAATAAATATAATAATAATAATAAATATAATAATAATGATGATGATGATGATGACGATGATGATGATGATTCTGTGTGGAAGTCAACTTTCATTTTGCTCTAGTTGGTCGCTTGGACTTCTCTCTTGGGCATTATTGTTTCAATGATGATTTACAAACTGGAAATTTGGACTAATTATGTCTGGGCTTCCTGCCAATTCATAGTAAGTCTGTGAAGGAGATCTGTGTGATTGAATAAATGATCTATTTGCTTTACTTTATGCTTAGACTCTGGCCCATTGTTGAAATGCTAATTAGCAGATAGCACTGAACAGGTTTATTTTCTGATTTTCTGAACTTTTAAAAACTAAACCTCACTACTCAGAAAATGTTAGGAGTAAATGATTAAATGTTGTAAAATTAGTTTGCCTATTTCCTGGAGATGGGGCTCATCGCTTGGACAGAATAGTGTACCATCATTTATACGGTTTTGAGTGTGTTCAGTTCCACATTGTTCTGGCCACATCATGACGCTAGTTTTTCAACCTCTCATCAGTATGTGGTTTCATCATTGTCTCAAATGAGACCAATCATTGTTGTATCATCTACAAACTTCAGTAGTTTAACAGATCGTTTGAGAAGCAGTTGTTGGTATATACAGAGAAGTTTTGAGAGTACACAGCTTTGGGGGAGGGGCTGTGCTAATGTACAGGTAGCTGATGTGAATTTTGCCTAGCTTCACCTGCTGCTTCCTGTCTGTTAGGAAGCTTGTAGTCCACTTAAAAGTATGTTCAGGTACTGCTAGCTGATTTAATTTAGTTAGAAGAATGTCCTATAAGATGGTTTTGAATGCTCAACTAAAGTCTACAAAGTGGACCCTTGTATAGGTATTTGGAGATTCAAGATGTTTATTTATTTATTTTTTATTGATTGATTTTGTCCATTGCACAATGAGAGTGATATTGGGTATACACATAGTAAATATATAATGAAAGTTATAGAGGATATACTCATAGTAAAATATATCTAAGAAAGAAGACAAGAGAAGAAATAGGAATAAAATATATCAGTGAAAGAATAGAATAAATATAGGAAAGAAGAATGGTATAGGAGATATAGGAGAGCAATAGGACAGGGGACGGAAGGCACTCTAGTGCACTTATGCACTAGATGTAGGATGTAGTGCAGAGCCATATTAATAGCATCATCTGTCTATCTATTTCCTTGTATGCAAATTGCAGGGGGGGTGTCTAACAATAGATATGTGATGGTTTTCAGGTGGGACATCACTAGCCTTTCAAAGGTTTTCATAACTACAGATGTTAGAGCATCTGGTCTGTAGTCATTCAGTTCCTTGATGGAGGGCTTCTTGGGCACTGGGAGGATAGTGGAGTGTTTGAAGCAAGAAGGAACAGGGCATATCTCTAATGATTTGTAAAATATGATGGTTATTACTAGCATTTCTGGATCAAGCTATTCACAGGAATGTTTTAATAACATTTTATTTAATTTGAGTTCTATGCTGCCCAATCCTGAAGGACATTGAAGGAGGGAAGGAGAACAGTGGAGGATGATAAGAAAGGTGATAATTTTATATTAATCTAGTTACAGTATTAGATGGGAGGTGGTGACTAAACATTTAGGGAATATCATTCAATCGCAATTTGAATGAGCCAAACTGCTCTTAGTCCAGTATTCTAATTCAACTTTTGCCAACCCTTTGTTCTTAAAATTTCAGAACGTGTGTTTAAAACATATGTCCTAGCCAAAAATCGGGTTTAAAAAAAGAACTCTAGATCTACTGCTAAAGTAACGTTCAAATGGAAAGATGAAGAAAAATATACTGTTCTCCGAGATGACTGAAAAATTGGAATAGTACACATTTTCACCTCCAAGTCAATGTTCTCAATCTTAGGAATAAAAGCTTTGTATCTATTTTCAAAGGACAAGGAGGAATGTAAACAGTAGCAGAATAAGAATCCTCAGGTGCTGACAGTGGGATTTAGGACGTCAGTTTATTTATTTATTCATTCATTCATTCATTCATTCATTCATTCATTCATTTATTGGATTTGTATGCCGCCACTCTCCGTAGACTCGGGGCGGCTAACAACAGTGATAAAAACAGCAAGTAACAATCCAATACTAAAACAACTAAAAAACCCTTATTTATAAAATCAAACATACATACAAACATACCATGCATAAATTGTAGAGGCCTAGGGGGAAAGAATATCTCAGTTCCCCCATGCCTGACGGCAGAGGTGGGTTTTAAGGAGTTTACGAAAGGCGAGGAGGGTGGGGGCAATTCTAATCTCTGGGGGGAGTTGGTTCCAGAGGGCCGAGGCCGCCACAGAGAAGGCTCTTCCCCTGGGTCCCGCTAAACAACATTGTTTAGTTGACAGGACTTGGAGAAGGCCCACTCTGTGGGACCTAACTGGTCGCTGGGATTCGTGCGGTAGAAGGCGGTCCCGGAGATAATCTGGTCCAGTGCCATGAAGGGCTTTATAGGTCATAACCAACACTTTGAATTGTGACCGGAAACTGATTGGCAACCAATGGTAATATCTTGAGTTGCTTAGGCTTGGAACTTCCTCTGTATTTCCCCCCTCTCTATTTCCTCTCCACAACTAATCTCAAAAATCCCCAAACCCTTGAGAAAAAAAATGGAGGAGGACATTAATACTTGTGCTGGATTAGCATAAATCAGTGATGGTGAACCTATGGCATGGATGCCACAGGTGGCACATGGAGCCATATCTCTGGGCACACAAGCCATTGCCCTAACTTAGCTCCACCACACATGTATGCACTGGCCAGCTGACTCTGGGAGGTCATTTTTTGCTTTCAGAGGGCTCCTGTGGGGGGGGGGGGGAGGGTGTTTTTGCCTTTCCCAAGCTCCAGGGAAGCCTCTGGAGCGTAGGGAGGGTGAAAAACGGCCTACTGGGCCCACCAGAAATTGGGAAATGGACTGTTTATGGCCTCCAGAGGGCTTCTGGGAGGACAGGGGAGGCAATTTTCACCCTCCCCAGGCATTGAATTATGGGTGTGAGCACACAGTTTTGGCACCCGATGGAAAAAACATTTGCCATCACTGGCATTGATACAAGTGTATCACTCCCATGCCCATTGCAATTCAGTACACTATTTTTCCAAACAAGTATTGCAAGAATGGAAGATAAGGAGAGAACTAGTCAGTGAAGGGCTACCAAATTTTTTACTACCAAACTGTGGGTTTGGCTTATACATTTTCTTTCAACATCTTTCAGTGCAAATTGGGTGCTCTGGGGTGGAGCTCCATTTTTTTGGCTACCCCACTGCGTTCCACCCCCGTCCAGGTAGTAGCCCACCCCTGGACCTGACCCACAGAATTGCCACAACTTAGTCAGACAGAATTGAATGGATAACATCAACATTAACAACACACTATTGTTCATTAGGGGAGTACAATCAGATGTCAGCAGTTAAACCTGGTAGTCAAGTAACTTGACGAATGGGAGAGCAAAGGAACAGTTGCTTAATACAATTCCAATCCCCACCTACATACTAATAATAATAATGCCTCATATGTGGAGCCGAAAAGAGCCTGCAACTTCTGTGGCAGGTTGGTGCTCTAAGAGCCCTCCCTTCACTTTTAAATTATTTTTAATAGTTTAATTGTTGCCTTACTGTAAAAAACAAATTGCTTCAAAATGTTTAATTTTATCCTGTTTTTATATTTTGACATTTTGTTGTACACTGGCCAGAGTCCTTCTCTAAGGGAATTGGGCAGCTGAGAAATGTAACAAACAAATATATAACATCTGCTTTGCTCTATCCAAGGGAGAACACATTCTTTGATGCTAATCAGCATTCAAGAATGCCCAAGAACTCCAGTGTCCACACCCTAACTTTGCATGGGATTAGCAAGTCAAAGGGCTGTGTGGAATTCAGGTGGAGGAATATTACTTTCAAGATGTACAGTAATTGGAGAATTTAATTCTGCTGTTTGCTTTCACAAAATTCAAGCTTGATGTTTTAAAGGTTTTTCAGCATTTACATGAATCTTCAGTCTGTATAGCCCTACTTTTAGAAAACAAATTTAATGTGTAATATTTGACATCACATGATCAGCAATATGCAGAGGCATTTGATATTTGGCTATTATTATTGGCATGTAATGTTTCTAATTAGAAAGTATTTTCTCCTATGTAATACCAACCTGCATATGGCACATATGTAGAAAGTTGTTGTGTACAGTGAAACCTCGTCTTACAAACGCCTCGTCATACAAACTTTAAGATTTTTTTGCCTCTTCTTACAAACTATTTTCACCTTACAAACCCACCACTGCCGCTGGGATGCCCCACCTCTAGACTTCTGTTGCCAGCAAAGCACTCATTTTTTTGCTGCTGGGATTACCCTGAAGCTCCCCTCCATGGGAAACCCCACCTCTGGACAACTGTGTTTTTGTGATGCTGCAGTGGAATCCCAGCAGTGCAAAAACAGGTGCTTCGCTGGCAATGGAAGTCCGGAGGTGGGGTTTCCCAGCGAGGGAAGCCTCAGTGAAATCGCAGCATCACAAAAACACAAAGGTCCAGAAGTGGGGTTTCGAGGACTTCGGTGTTTTTGCAATGCTGCGATTTCACTGATGCTCCCTTCACTGGGAAACCCCACCTCCGGACCTCTGTTGCCAGGGAAGCGCTCGTTTTTGCAATGCTGGTATTCCCCTGCTGGTATTCCCCTGCAGCATCGCAAATACACAGAAATCCGGAGGTGGCGTTTCCCATGGAGGGGAGCCTCAGGGGCATCCCAGTAGCACAAAAACGGGTGCTTGGGCTGGCAAAAAGGGTGAATTTTGGGCTTGCATGCATTAATCGCTTTTCCATTGATTCCTATGGGAAACATTGTTTCGTCTTACAAATTTTTCACCTTAAGAACCTCGTCCCGGGACCAATTAAGTTTGTAAGATGAGGTATCACTGTATTTGTTATCTTACCAGACTTTATATCCAACAAAGCAGTTGAGAAATGCACTCAAAATTACAATTTTGAAGAGGAAGTATCAAGAGTATTTAAAATTAAATTTGTGAATATGTTCACATTCAAATGCAGATTAGAATTCTGAAACACCCCCCCCAAATATCTATTAAAATTATGTTATACTTTGTGAGGAGATAATCTTCTCAGAATATAATCTGTACAAAATAAAATCCTTCCATATTTTTGCCCAGAAAACTACATAGATGTGTTCATTAATTCACCAGGTCAATTTGAAGAAGATTTTTTTTTTACCTTTTATGGTAAAATAGAAATTTATTAAATGTGTGGTTTAATCTTTAGTGTAATAGCACACAGATGATCTTTTTTTCTTTTGCAAACTTGTTTATTAAAACATTTTTGCTGAAAGCAATTTTAATATACATGGTTCATTTGGAATCACTAGAAGATATTTTATGACGCAAAGGGTATGAGAGGGAAAGGGATAGTAAAAGAAAGAGAACAAGCAAATTCCCATTTAAAAACACAATTTTAGGGTTAGTTCATAGCCATTTTCCAAATGGTCCCATCTCTTCCTCAACAAACTAGACAAATATAACACTTCTTTGTCTCTGCAATAAGGAATAAGGCAGGAATAAAATATTTGCAAGAATAATAAATCATCAGTGGAAATATAAAACATTCAAAACATAAAAGATAGAGCACTGAAAACAAGAGAGTGAAATAGGTCACACAAGGACTTTACAAAAACTTTTTACAAAAACCTTTCTTCCATGACAGGCACTGAAAAAGAGAATTGTTTCCAGCTGGAGAAGGAACCAGAATTCCTTGAACTGAGCACAAAATGACAATTCCTTTACAAGTTTGCCTTATGGGAGATATACAGCCCCAGAATCTCCATCCCCCCTGGTCATTGCCAACTTGGTCAAGGCCACTGCTGATGATTCCACAGAGTTATGTTGCATCTAGAGTGTCCAAAGGTAAAAGAAAAAAAACTTCTTTGGACACTTCTGCCAAAGGAAAGGCATGCTTAAAAAAAAAAAAAGAAACAAGTTTTTTAAAAATTGGCATATATACCTCGTCCTAAGAGGGAATAAGCCACAGCTGCCAAAATCTAAACTGATTGCATGTTATTTTATTTTCCCTTGCAAACAGCACTGGTGATAAACCCCATAGTATTCCTCTATTTTGTTATCCCATATTTTTGTGTCATGAATGACAATATTTAGTTCACTTTCAGGAGAGGAGCTTTGTAACTGAGTCTTCAACCTTACTCTTTTTTTGTTTGAGAAATTCAAACTTCTAGCCTAAGTATTAAAGCTATAAAAGCACTAATTCCCTCTAGCTCCTTTCCATCTAATGGGGCTGTAAGAGTGGTGCAGCAATTCCAAAGTCACAGCTTTGCTTCTTAAACTGCTCCAAAGGGAAGCCATTGCCAAATTAAAAGTACAAGACTATATAGAATGGAAGGCTTGAACTGGCACTGAAGAAAGTCATCCAAGATATCTTACATAGCATGTGTGTGTGTAATATGTGTGGGGTGGGGAAGGGGTAAGTTCAATCATTTGCATTTACAGACAGCAATCATAGGAACATTATTAGCAGGGGTGAAATTCAGCAGGTTCTGACAGGTTCTGGAGAACTGATTGCAGAATTTTTGAGTAGTCCAGAGAGCCAGCAAATACCACCTTTGTTTGGGCCCCAGAGTGGGGTGAGAACGGAGATTTTGCAATATCCTTACCCTGTCACACCCATCAAGCCATGCCTACAGAACCAGTAGGAGAAAATTTTGAATTTCACCCCTGATTATTAATCCTGAATATATCATTACAATTGAAATTATGCTACAAGCGCATATGCTAAATTCTAAGGGATTCCAAGGGATTTGGGCCAGAGGTGGGTTCCCCCCAGTTCGGACCAGTTCGCTCGAACCATTAGCTACCCACTGGTGATGTCATGCTGACGTCACAGAACCGGTTCTGTCAGTGGCCACCATCTTCTTTTTAAAAAAAATTCAGATTTATTTATTTTTTTAGAATTTTTTCTTTTGGAATTTTTTTCTATTTTTTTTCTTCTGCACATGACAGAAGCTGAGTTTCCAGACCTGTGCATGAGGTCGCCATCTTGTTTTGGGCTTTTTCTTGGGGAGGGGGGGTTTAAAAAAAATTGGCAGTGCGCATGCCCGCCCGTGCAACATGCTCATGCGACATGGGAGTAAGCGAATCAGCAACAAGGTAAGTTAGAACCCACCCCTGATTTGAGCCCAAACTATCACACATAGATGCTATATAAATTACAGAAGATTGTATAGCCTTTTTTAGCACCAGTTATTTTGGTTAGGGATTTTTATAGTTAGACCAGGTTTTTCCCCCCCAACCATGTCAATTTTAAGATGTGTCGACTTCAAATCCCAGAATTCACCAGACAGCATCCTATACCTATACATCTTAAAGTTGCCACAGTTGAAAAATTAAAATTTAGTCACTGTGGATTTTGCCAATAGAGGTGGAGGGAAAGGAGATGCAAAAGAGAAGAAAGTACTTGGGAGGCTAATATGATAGGGAAAGCTTAGCATGGAGCTTGATACAGTGTTCCCTCGATTTTCGCGGGTTCGAACTTCGCGAATAGCCTATACCACGGTTTTTCAAAAAATATTAATTAAAAAATACTTCACGGGGTTTTTTTCTATACCATGGTTTTTCCCACCCAATGACGTCATATGTCATTGCCAAACTAATAATTTTTGCAAATAAATAACAAAAAAAATAATTATTGTTAATAAATAATTATGTTTATAAATATCAGGATCACTAAGTGTCTTATTCAATGGTGAGTACCAGTAATAATGGTGAGTAAATGGTTGTTAAGGGAATGGGAAATGGTAATTTAGGGGTTTAAAGTGTTAAGGGATGGCTTGTGATACTGTCCATAGCCAAAAATGGTGTATTTACTTCCGCATCTCTACTTCGCGGAAATTCGACTTTCGCGGGCGGTCTCGGAACGCATCCCCCGTGGAAATCGAGGGAACACTGTATTTTATTTTTAGGGATCTTAAAAATAAAAAAGCCCTTCTCTATCCCCCATTAAACAAAAAAATTAAAAACAAGTAATATTTCTCAGTTTAAAAATATACTATTATAATATATACATTGTAATTGTAAACCTTAGAAAATAATATGTCACAAACAATATCAATTGCAATTTATCTCTCCAAATAATGCAAAATAAAAATGAAAGGGCTCTGATTATTATATGTTGCTACCATCATAGTCAAAAGACCATCTAAACTACCATTAGAAATTGACTATTTGAAATCCATATGGTGGTGGATATAAAGATTACATTGGTCTATTCATTCTTTCATTCCTTAAATTTGTATAGTGCCACATCAAGAAAATCTTGGAGGATTCATAACAATTGTAAAATGCAACACTAAAACTTCCACAGTAACTTAAAATTAAATTTAAGTTACATTAAAATTAGAATTAAGTCCCCCAATGTTAATTAGCTTCTAGATTTTAACTAGCTTCTAGAAGACTTTTATTGATGGAGTCAATCTTGTCTTCAGGAAAGCCATTCTATATAATGGGAGCCATTATAGGCCTCAGTTCTCCACCCCTCCCAAAGTGGTGTTGGTTAACTGTGAACAGTATTAACAGTTTCTCATGGACAGGTCTCATTTGCTTGAAGGAGGCCATCCCAAAGATACTTAGGTGTCAAGCCATATAGGGTGTTATAAATTAAAACCATTACTCTGGACTACAACCAGAAAGCTACTATAATGTTCACTCAGAACATTGAAGAATGCAGAATGAAGCTGCAAATAAGAATGATTTGTTAAACAATTTTAACTTAGGTTGCAGGTAACCAAATGGTAATTTCACGACCTCTCAAGGCCACTGAATCCATGCACTGTTCTTTCCACTTTCACCTATGCAACTGTAGGAAAGCAGACCCATTTCCATGTTAAACTAACCACTGCTTTTGATCACAGTGTATCCAAATCAGCAGATTAATAACAATACTTCATTTCACATAGCTCAGGCTCCGTAACCAGGACTTGATCCCATCCACAATTTAGCTTTAATCTATTAGTTAGTAATACATTTTAAAACTAAGGATAGAACATTAATAAATTTCTGGTATATTCTTTTTGACTAAAAAAACGGCGACAGGGTGATTTAGTAGAAATCATTTCAATGGACCAGAAGGTTTCTTCTTAGAAACATCACCATATCTGTTTTCCCAAAGTAAACAACATTTGTCCAGTGATTAATTCATTTCTACTAACCCAACCAACCAATGGAACCCATCTTCCATGAAGCCTTCTGTCTTCACAGGTGTCCACAGCTATTTTATAACCTCAGTTCAGGAATAACAGTCATTTCATGCCTTGCCATTGAAGAAGCAGGTCATGTCCCAACTTCATTTACAGGATATTCTTTTGTTTTCAGATACTTTTCCCCATTACACATTTGTTTCCAATTCATTGATTTCAATAGTACAGTGGTCTCTATTGTTGGATTTTTCTGGGTAACATTCTGAGTTATTTTCTTCTTGTTCCACTTGAATAGGTATGTGATGCAGTGTTGTTTTGAGTGCTTCAGGTCCACGCATTTTATTCATAGACTTCACACAGCCATTCTTCTGACAAGCAATAATTTTGTGGATACTAACAGGGTTTGTTTCTCCAATCAAAGGCACCTATGAATAGAACAATGGGGTTCATACTATTACTATGCTTCATTATTCTAGAACACTTTACCCTAGATAAAATACAGGAAATAGTATAACGGCAGACTAGATGGACCATGAGGTCTTTTCCTGCCGTCAATCTTCTATGTTTCTATGTTTTCTATACTTATATTTCATTTTAACATACAAAATTATAATTGCATCATACTCATGCTAGAAGCACCAAGGCTCTTCTAGGTTGAAAGAATTAGCTGGTGACATCAACCTGGCTTGGGGGAAGGCTCATTTAAGGGCTCCTTTCATATCCCGAGAAGGAGCTGGAGCGAAGGGCAGGAACTAACTCAGAGGTGGGCTGCTAAGGTGGAACCGTGATGTGTGCTCGCCCCCGTGGCTCTGAGTGTTAGTGGAGTCCAACGCAATGATGCTATTGCACCTGGGCAGATAGCAGAATCACATGCAGACACGCAGGTGTGCCTGTGGGGCACCTGTGTGTCCATGCACGATTTTGCTACCTGCATAAATGCAGTGGCATAATTGCGCTGGACTCTGCTAACACTCAGAGTCATGAAGGCAAGCACCTTTAAAGCTCTACATGGATGGCATGCCTTTATATGGTATGACAAGGAGAAAAATCACTCATATTTTAAAAGACATACATTAAGGAAATATTTATTAGAAGTTTGGAAAGATATAAGGAAAAATCACTTTTTAAATATTCCAGAATGGCTTGCCCCCTTAGAAGCAATAATACACCCAAAGTCTATAAAAGATTAAAAAAAATTATAAGATATAAAGATTTATTAAATGACCAAATGAAATTAAAATCTAGGATTAAATTACAAGAGGAAGGGATAATGACAATGTCATTTGGCGGGCCCCAGGGGAAGAGCCTTCTCTGTTGCAGCCCCGACCCTCTGGAACCAACTCCCCCCGGAGATTAGAACTGCCCCCACCCTCCCTGTCTTTTGTAAACTACTCACTTATACTGCCAGGCATGGGGGAGTTGAGACACCTTTCCCCCGGGCTCTTTTATATTTTGTTTTATGTTTGGTATGAATGTGTTATTTGGTTTTTTAAAAATATGATAGGGTTTTATATGTTTTTTAATATTAGATTTGTTCTACTATACATTTGTTATAGATTTGTTATACTATTGTTTTTATTATTGTTGTGAGCCGCCCCGAGTCTTCGGAGAGGGGTGGCATACAAATCTAATAAATTATTATTATTATTATTATTATTATTATTATTATTATGTCACCGTTCCACCTTAGCAGCCCACCTCTGAATTCACTCCATCCTACGGCAGCACTCGGATCTTTTATATACTTTTATTCGTATCCATTTCATGTATTCATAATCATGTTATATTTGTTATCTAATACATGCTTGATGAAATAAATAAAATAAAAAATAAATAAATCTCGAACGCAGGCTTGGAACCTTCAACCCAGCATCCTACCACCTGAGCCACAGTACTGCACCAAAATTATAGGTAAGACACAGTATTACAAAGAATGTCTCTAAAACAGATACCTAATCATCTCTGTTTGGTAAATGAGTCCTCAGAGTATCATATCAGTTTTCTCCTACCTCATTTCTTTCTGCAGTGAATTCTTTTCTGCAAATATGTGCCATTATTCCAGCGGCAAGAGCATCACCCAGGACATTGATCATTGTCCGAAATCTGTCTCTGTCAAACAAAATGAAGGCATTGAAACAATATTTCCTTTTCTTGCTGTGTAAATGTCCATCAGTCTACATAGTTATTTGTACAGAAAGTAACAGTACCTGCACATAAGCTCATGTTATTTTACTCAACAGATAATATAGCACAGGGATAGGAATAAAAGTACCAAATTAATTTAAATGTGTAAGTCATCACAGATCAAATTGTTCTCATAATGAAATCCCATGGATTAATTTTATAGTATGAAAGCATAATGCCAACAAGATATTTTTTTAAAAAAAGACACTCCATGAACATTTCCCTGGAGTTTCATGGAGTTTCACAACAAATATTTTTTGTGGTAAATAAATAACTGAATTTCTGTAAACCAAATAATCAAATCCAACCAGCATTGTGCTTTGGGTCTCCAGAATTGTGATTGCAATTTCCACCAGGAATCTCCAAGATAATTGATCTAGAATTAATTATAAAGTAGAGTCTGGTGCAACAACTTTAAAGGGAAAGAAAGAAAGAAAGAAAGAGATAAATAGATAGATAGAGAGAGAGACATACAGACAGACACAGAGAGAAACAGAGAAAGAAAGAGAGAGAGAGAGAGAAAGAAAGAAAGAAAGAAAGATAGAAGGAGGGATGGAGAGAAAAAAGGAAGTAAGGAAATAAATTATAAACAAAGCATACAATCTTAAAAGCCAAATGTTAAATAAAACTGGAAAATGCTTTTAGAAGAAAACAGAAGAACAAGAAGGTAGACTAGACCACATAGGATTTTTTAAAGAAAAGAAAATACGCCAAAAACACAAACAAAGGAGTTATGATGAAGCCAGTCCAACATTTGGATTTCAACTGGAAAAACAATAAGATTTAGACATTTATAGCTGAGGGATATATAGAAGAATGTAGGAAACTGAGGAATAAATTGTCAGAAGACAAATAAACAACAGAATGTCTGATGCTGCATTTGAGATTAATCTCTCTTCGGTGCCTGCATTTGCTGTTATGCAAGCTTTTAGTAACTTTAAAAAAATAAATGCTCAGTAAGTTTTAAAACTGTAACAAAAAAATTAATTATATTCTGACTTGTGATTTTCACAGAACAATGCTGAGAAAAAACTTTTTTCCAAGTACAACTTTAAATTGTCTTAAGTAATTTAAACTTAGAGGAAAAGGCAGGTGCATTAGCTGGAGTTACTTTTAGTTCATTGTTTGAAGCTGACTCAAGTTCATTTGGGAGAGGTACATTAAATCTGAAATGCATCATATGATTTCTTCATTCTTTTTTCAGTGCAATGAGGCCATCTGAGAAGTCAATCACAATGCGTTATTATATCGATGTGGGTCATAAAACTAAAATTCAGGAACATCCAGATGTTTGGCTTAGAAAAGACTAATATGATCCAAAACCAGCAATGTTCAGAGTTTGACTTCTTTAGCATAAAACTGAGTTGAAACAGAAAGGTTTTTTAGTTGCCGCGTATGTAGGTGCAAATGAACATGTGAATCTGTTTATTTTCACATTTTGTGTCCTTCATTTCTATGAATGCTTTGTTAAAATAGGCTCTGCAACCTCTCACAGGTTGCTTCTATTTTAGTATTGTCCATGGTTGTTAATCTATTCTTCACTATGGTTTGGAGGGGCGGGGGGGGGGGTTTGCTGAAATAAATGCTAGTTTTTAGCAAAACCATAATAAATCACAGGTCATGTGACTGCATGATGCTACAAATGGCTGCAAATGTGTTGCCAAACATCTGTAATGCAGTCGCATGATGATGGGTAGGTATTTCACTACTGGGTTGTAAATATTTAGGGGTGGAAAGGTCTTTGGAATTTTGAATGGTGACCCAGGTGTAAATCAAGGACTACCTATACAGTGGAAAAACAACTTTTGGTTTGAATCTGGAAGGATAATTCTTATATTTTCATTTTGTAATGTACCAGTAGATGAAAAACTGAGACAAACAGAAAGTAAAACCATGAATGAGCTGTGCTAACCCCTTGACATGACTATATACAGTTTTACCTCTACTTATGAACTGAATTTGTTCAATGACCAGGTTCTTAAGTAGAAAAGTTTTTAAGAAGAAGTAATTTTTCCCATAGGAATCAATGTAAAAGCAAATAATGTGTGCGATTTTGAAACCACAGGGAGGGTGGAGGCTCTGTTTCCTCCCTGGAGATTCCTAGAGAGGCCCCACAGAGACTATTTCCCAGCTTTACCGGCCCTGTTTCCTCCCAGGAGATTCCTAGAGAGGCTTCACAGGGGCTTCCCCCTGCCTTTTCTGGCCCTGTTTCCTCCCGGGGCATTCCTAGAGAGGCCTCACAGAGGCTTCTCCCTGCCTTTTCTGGTCCTGTTTCCTCCCAGGAAATAACTAGAGAGGCCTCACAGAGGCTTCTCCCTGCCTTTTCTGGTTACAGTTTCGGAGGCTCAGGTTTGTAAGTTTGTAAGTGGAAAATCGTTCTTGAGAAGAGGCAAGAAAATCTTGAACACCTGGTTCTTATCTAGAAACGTTCGTAAGTAGAGGCGTTCTTAGGTAGAGGTACCACTGTACTCAAGATCATCAAAGTGAGTGATAGCTCCCTATAAACTGAACCACTCAGTCTTCATATATCCAATTAGAAAAATGCAAAGGAGAGAAAACCTTTGCACTACTTACAGAGCCCAATCAACTGCAATTATTAGAGTGATGTCATCTGTAGGCAGCCCCACTGATGTCAAAACGATGACCATGGTCACAAGGCCAGCCTGTGGGATTCCAGCAGCTCCTATGCTGGCAGCTGTTGCTGTAATGCTTTTACAAACAAGCAGAAAGGTCATAATGCTGTAACACAGAAGAGCAACCAAATATGGATAGCTTGATCATTAATACAAACTAATGTACTTGGCGTAAGAATCAAATACATTTTACCCTGCATTCTGTTGCATAGAATATCCCTGAACAAGGTAAATAAAACACAGGACTGCCCATTACAAGTAAAATCAACTTTGCATGAAGCCAGAGTGTTGCTAGTAGAGTTGGGCCGGGGATATAATTTCATTGTTTTGGATCATGGGAAATAAAATCAAGGAAAAGCAACAAGATTGACATTTCACAGGCAGAAATTTAAAGGCATCTGCCACCTGCTGTGAGGTTAGGTTAAAGTAAATGTGGCCTCAATTTTATCACAGTAGTTTACATGCATATTTTGTAGAAGGGCCGTCGGCCTCTTACCGGGCCGGCGGTGTTTGCGGTGTGGGCGGGGAAGGAGGCCGCCATCTTGGGGGCGGAGCCTGCGGCCCAGCGTCATTGACAGGGGCTGCAGTGATGTCATTGCGATGCACGGGGCACCGATTGGTCGAGGAGCGGCCGGGGAGGCGCCCTATATAAGGGGCCAGCTCGTGGTGCCGCTCCTCTTTGTCCTTCTGTCTCCACTCTGTGCGTGGGAGTGTGGTTAGGGGGTGTTCTCACCAACTAGTTTCCCCCCAAGGTCACTGGGGGGGGGAGAAAGGGAGTGGAAATGGGCGCAAGCAGCAACTGTGTGATCTCCTTTAGGGGCACCTCTAGTGAGGTGAGGGACGACCTCCTTCTCGTACTACAAGGCTTGACCGGCTTGTGTATGGGAGGGGGGCCGCCCCTGGGGCTTGATGGCTGGGGCTTACCAGAGACCAGGGGCGAGCCATCCCGCACGCCATGGGGGCATGGCATGGGGTAGGAGGCAGGTGTAAGGATACCACTCCCCTACGCCCAGGCAAGGAGCTGCTCAGAAAAGGTTTGTGATAGTTGATTCTGCCCCCATTTTGATTTATTCACCCCTGCAGGTCACGTGATTTAAATGGTTAATTAATTAATTGATAATGAATTAATAAAGTGACCCCATTATACCCAAACATTCTGTGTCTGAGTGTTACTCCACCTTCGCCGCAACAGCCTGAGGGGACCATGAAACTGAAGAGAAGTTTCCTTTTTCTACTCTGCCGCCGTCTCTCTTGCTCATACTATTACTTGTCTTTTGAAATAATTTTTCTCTGACATCAGCAGGAACTTTCCCCAAATGCAGCATCACAGAGGAAAACCACCTCGAATAGAATCAATGGACTACAATTTTATAGTAATCATAATTTTATCTCTTGCTCTGCAAATGCAGATAATTATAAGAAGGGGGTGGTGTTATGAAGACATATACATCCAGATATATTTCCCGTCCCGAGATTCTCCACACTGGCTGCTATTTATCCATTTTAAGTGAACCCGAACAATACTTTGACTGCCTAAATTCAACTTTTTCTCAGTTTGCTGAAAATTTATGGAAATCATAATTCAAATAATCAGCCCCGGAGTTGTACTTGTCTTCTAGAGGTGGCAATCAATTCAAAAAATAGGTCTCTGCAGATGGCAGGAGAAACAACCCTATTCATGAGACAGCAGAATTAAGCACTCCTAAATCCACTAAAATAAATGGGCTTTACTTATTTAACATTGGATTGGATTGCATGCTTCGGTATGAATACAATTCTCTTAAATCTTTGACATCCAACAGGCTTTAATTGATATTGTATATGAAATAATTCAATTATTGCAATGAATGAAATTATTGTTTTGAAGGCTGTTGCAGAGAAGGAATTGAGTCCTGATCTTTCACTAAATTATTGTCAACTTCTGTGTGATCAAGGTCACACATAGCCATTAACTATGGTATACAATGTTCCCTCGATTTTCGCGGGTTCAAACTTTACGGAAGTCTATACCACGGTTTTTCAAAAATATTAATTAAAAAATATTTTGTGGGGTTTTTCCCTATACCACGGTTTTTCCCACCCGATGACGTCATATGTCATCGCCAAACTTTCATCTGCCTTTAATAAATATTTTTTTAATAAACTTTAATAAATAAACATGGTGAGTAATAATCTGAATGGTTGCTAAGGGAATGGAAAATTGCAATTTAGGGGTTTAAAGTGTTAAGGGAAGGCTTGTGATACTGTTCATAGCCAAAAACAGTGTATTTACTTCCGCATCTCTACTTCGCGGAAATTCGACTTTCGAGGGCGGTCTCGGAACGCATCCCTCGCGAAAAGCGAGAGAACACTGTATATGGTGACTTACCAAAGCTGCTAGACTGTACAGTATTCAGCTCTTTGTTCTGTGCATTGTAAGTAATTCAAGTCTTCTTTAATATGTTGTTTAGTAAGGAACAAGGCAATCATCATTCTTGATTTAATAGGAGGAATTTCCCTGCTCTCATCAGTAAATCCCAGCATGGGGCAGAATTGAAATCATAGCTACATAAGCATGGATTAATGCAAAGCTGAGTAGGCTGGATTGGGATAAAGTAACAGTATGTCTGATTTAGCAACAATGCAGTCACATACTTAGACATTTTGTGAAAGAATTTTGTTTTGATTTGATCTGATAATACTGCTTTATGGAAACCTGTCAAGTTTGTACAGATCGCAACTGCTTAATGTTTTATGCTAATCAGTACAGTATTGCTAGTAAATATTCTCCAGATGGATCTGCTCTTCCGTTTCATTTTTTTTGTATTTACAAAAACAAAGAAATCTAAAATAATATTTACAAATGAAAAAGGATTGTTTAAATTATGCATTCCTTAGTTGTTCAATTCACCTCTGAAGCTTTTTAAATGTACAGAGCCTAATACAAAAGACTCAAAATGGCTCAAAAATCGGTCATGATAGCAAGATTCAATGCTGGTAAATGCTAAGTAATAAGAAATGAGAGAACATTGTGTAACATGTATACAGTTTCCTTCTTTAATTCCTCTGTCACCTCTTAAATTTCACAATAAAAACTCAGGAAGAAAGAAGCTGTGGATGTTTTCTACAAGAAAACTGCAGATCTTTAAAAAGCAGAGAAATTGCAGTCTTGGGAGGTTTTGATTTCTCTGACATCTGTTGGGTGAACAACTCTTCCCAAAATGTCTTTCCAGGAAATTCCTTATCAGTCTTGCTTGCTGACAACTTTTCCTTCAGCTGGGGAAGCACGCTTTATTTAGAGGAAGGAATGTCACTTAAAAGTAAAAAATCATTTATATGGGGTTCTTTGTAAAGTTCCAGAATCAGTTTTGGAGTATTGGGTTCAGAGGTGAAATCCAGCAGGTTCTATAGAACCGGTAGTGGAAATTTTGAGTACTGTAGTTTGGTGAACTGATAAATACCACCTCTAGTTATTATTATTATTATTATTATTATTATTATTATTATTATTATTAATAATAATTAATTAGATTTGTATGCCGCCCCTCTCCGAAGACTCGGGGCGGCTCACAACAGTAATAAAAACAATATAGCAGTGAAACAAATCTAATACTGTATTAAAAAACATATAAAATCATTATTTTTTAAAAAACAAACAAACAGCACATTCATACCAAACATAAAACAAAGTATAAAAAAGCCTGGGGGAAAGGTGTCTCAGCTCCCCCATATCTGGTGGTATAAGTGAGTCTTGAGTAGTTTACAAAAGACAGGGAGGGTGGGGGCAGTTCTAATCTCCGGGGGGAGTTGGTTCCAGAGGGGCAGGGCTGCCACAGGGCTGCCACAGAGGGGCAGGGCTGCCACCTCTTCCCCTGGGGTCTGCCAAACGACTTTGTTTAGTCGACGGGACCCGGAGAAGGCCAACTTTGTGGTACCTTATTGGTTGCTGGGATTCGTGCGGTAGCAGGCAGTTCTGGAGGTACTCTGGTCCAATGCCATGTAGGGCTTTAAAGGTCATGACCAACACTTTGAATTGAAACTGATCGGCAGCCAAGGCAAGCTACGGAGTATTGAAGAAACGTGGGCCTAGAATGGGGATTTTGCAGTATCCTTCCCACAGGAGTAGAGAGAGAATGAGGATTTTGCAGTCTCTTTCCCCTGTCAAGCCCGCAAAGCCACACCACGCCCACAGAACCGGTAGTTAAAAAAAATGAATTTCACCATTAATTGGGTTCTATCACTGTTGTATGCAAATGATCAATAAAAATGTTAGATTCACATAACAAAAGGAGATCGGGGGCACATCAAGAAGTACTGTATAATCTTTATTGTATCTCAGCTGTAGCGAATGCAGAATGCCATCCGGCTCCAGGCAAGCTGCTTTTAAGGGCTTGCTTGGAGGCGCCTGGCTTCTGACAGCTATTCAAAATTCCCGCTTACAGCTGGGCCAATCAGCAAGCAACATGTAAATTTAGACCATACCTCAGTACGTAACAAAAACCAGTCTTCCCATTTGTGACAGGGAAATGCAGCAGAGATTCAGGAGAAAATGTCTTCCACTTGGAGGAACTCTTGCCTGAAGTAATATTCGACTGATGTAACTTTCTGTTTACAGGTTAAAGAAAAGGGGATTCACAGATCTTTTCCCCTAGCAACCAACCTCATTTGTTTCACATCCAACCAGAAAAAAATGCACCATGTTTCTGTTTAGTCTCCTTTTAAATACAACCAGAGAGCTCTGTCTAGAGTGTAGACAATACATCCGTAGATATTTTGGATAAGTGCCTTGTGAATGGATGAATGTTAGTGATTTGCTTTATTTCTTTTTTGGTGTGAAGTTGAATGGGAGGAAAGGGATTTATTTTCTTCAGGAATTGCTCTTCTTCTTCTTCTTCTTCTTCTTCTTCTTCTTCTTCTTCTTCTTCTTCTTCTTCTTCTTCTTCTTCCTGCTCCTCCTGCTCCTCCTGCTACTCCTCCTCCTCTTCTTCTTCTTCTTCTTCTTCTTCTTCTTCTTCTTCTTCTTCTTCTTCCTGCTCCTCCTGCTACTCCTCCTCCTCTTCTTCTTCTTCTTCCTGCTCCTCCTGCTCCTCTCCCCTCCCCTCCTCCTCCTCTTCTTCTTCTTCTCCTTCCTCCTCCTCCTCCTCCCCTCCTCCTCCTCTCCCCTCCTCCTCCTCCTCCTCCTCCTCTTCTTCTTCTCCTTCCTCCTCCTCCTACCCCTGCTCCTCCTCCTCCCCTCCTCCTCCCCTCCTCCTCCTCCTCCTCCTCTTCTTCTTCTCCTTCCTCCTCCTCCTACCCCTGCTCCTCCTCCTCCCCTCCTTCTCCCCTCCTCCTCCTCCTCCTCCTCCTCTTCTTCTTCTCCTTCCTCCTCCTCCTACCCCTGCTCCTCCTCCTCCCCTCCTCCTCCCCTCCTCTTCTTCTTCTCCTTCCTCCTCCTCCTCCCCCTGCTCCTCCTCCTCCCCTCCTCCTCCCCTCCTCCTCCTCCTCCTCCTCCTCTTCTTCTTCTCCTTCCTCCTCCTCCTACCCCTGCTCCTCCTCCTCCCCTCCTCCTCCCCTCCTCCTCCTCCTCCTCTTCTCCTTCCTCCTCCTCCTACCCCTGCTCCTCCTCCTCCCCTCCTCTCTCCCCTCCTCCTCCCCTCCTCCTCCTCCTCCTCCTCTTCTTCTTCTCCTTCCTCCTCCTCCTACCCCTGCTCCTCCCCTCCTCCTCCCCTCCTCCTCCCCTCCTCCTCCTCCTCTTCTTCTCCTTCCTCCTCCTCCTACCCCTGCTCCTCCTCCTCCCCTCCTCCTCCCTTCCTCCTCCTCCTCCTCCTCCTCTTCTTCTTCTCCTTCCTCCTCCTCCTACCCCTGCTCCTCCCCTCCTCCTCCCCTCCTCCTCCTCCTCCTCCTCCTCCTCTTCTTCTCCTTCCTCCTCCTCCTACCCCTGCTCCTCCTCCTCCCCTCCTCCTCCCCTCCTCCTCCCCTCCTCCTCCCCTCCTCCTCCTCCTCCTCCTCTTCTTCTTCTCCTTCCTCCTCCTCCTACCCCTGATCCTCCTCCTCCTCCCCTCCTCCTCCCCTCCTCCCCCTCCTCCTCCTCTTCTTCTTCTCCTTCCTCCTCCTCCTACCCCTGCTCCTCCCCTCCTCCTCCCCTCCTCCTCCCCTCCTCCTCCTCCTCTTCTTCTCCTTCCTCCTCCTCCTACCCCTGCTCCTCCTCCTCCCCTCCTCCTCCCCTCCTCCTCCTCCTCCTCCTCCTCCTCTTCTTCTTCTCCTTCCTCCTCCTCCTACCCCTGCTCCTCCTCCTCCCCTCCTCCTCCCCTCCTCCTCCTCCTCCTCCTCTTCTTCTTCTCCTTCCTCCTCCTCCTACCCCTGCTCCTCCTCCTCCCCTCCTCCTCATCTTCCTCTCCCCTCCTCCTCCTCCTCCTTCTTCGTAGCATTCATCCCACCGGTGCAGGGTCTGCTCTTCAGGTCAACACGCATGATCTTGCACGATCAATCACAGACAGCATCTGTGCCCATCTGGGCAGGTTTCATGTCTGCAGTTATTGTCTTGCCATCTTTCTTTTGGCCTTATGTGCTAGTACTTGCCATCTACATTAAAATGGAAGGGGATGTAGGCAACAATACGGGGAGCTGCTTGTAGGACATGACTGCACCACTGTAGACATTTCTCCTATGTTTTCTTTAATGTTGGCATGGTGCCCATTTGCTTCGGAAGTGTGTCATTAATGACATGACCAGGGAGAAAAATGCAACAAAGCAGGCAATCTCCATGACATGTGCAGTGTGCTCAATGCATTTGGTGGCTGGCCATTTCCTTTCTCCAGGAACTGCTGACATTTTTAACCAGCAGTTAATCAAATGCTCAAGATTTTCCACCTGCATGGTTAATATGGATTATACATTCTAATAGTTCTGAAAATCATTTCATACAAGTTTAGATTATTATTTGCTACGCTGGACACTGAAGACCAGAACATTGAATCCTATGAATCAGATATTCTTCCCCCTCCCATTTTACCTTATGGTGATGATCTGTCCAAAATCGAGGTCATAGTTGTTTACTTGGGCGATGAAAATAGCTGCTACGGCTTCATATAGGGCTGTTCCGTCCATGTTGATTGTAGCCCCTACTGGGAGCACAAACCTAGCAACCCTCCGGTCTACGTGATTATTCTCTAATAAGCACTTGAAAGTTATAGGCAAAGTGGCTGAACTGCAAAACAACAACAACAAAAATAAAGGTCATTTAGGCTGAAGTTAGCAAAATAATGTAATTTACAAATTTGCTTATGTAAGCAAATTTAAGGCAAAATTATTTGTGCCCATGCATTATTGGGTATAAACCAATGGTGAAATCTACTTATCTTTCCTACTGGTTCGGAAGTACATGCTTTGTGTGTGTGCACTTTTTCACCTCTATGCATGCTCAGAATGCTTTGTGCATGAGCAGAGGGTAAAAACAGAAAATTATGGCATCCGGGGGGTGGGGGTGGGCGGAGTCTTAGGCTGCCTCCACTACCAGTTTTCCAAACCACCAGCAGCCACAACAAGCGATATGCCTGAAACAGCCCGAACCAGTAGTATTTCACTCCTGGTAAAAACTATTACATAAAGGTCCTGATTCATTCGGGGTCTTAGGTAATAATAATAAAGCTATGACAAAAAATGAATTATATTATTTAAGGAAAAAACTGTAAAAGCTATGATCGAACAGAATATTGGAAATATCTCTTTATATTTTCCAAAGCTTTTTGTCAGTAACAAATTATCCAACACTGATCTTGTCTCTTTGTTTTGTTTTATTGCTTTGTCCCAATCCCTGAAAATTGTATTTGTATTATACAAATACAATTTTCAGGGATTGGGACAAAGCAATAAAACAAAACAAAGAGACAAGATCAATAATAAAATAATTTGTATATGTATTATACAAATACATATACCGTATTTTTCAGAGTAAAAGATGCACTGGAGTATAAGATGCACCTTAGTTTTTGGGGAGGAAAAAAGGGTAAAGAATCTGCTTACGAGATATTCATCTGGCTAGCATTATTAAGTCTGGCCAGCTTCAGCACATTATTTTATCCCCTGGTTAGGGCTTTAAAAAGCCTTATTTGGAGAGAGTAACAATGAAAGAGCTTGCAAGCCAGTAAGAGCTGGGAAAATCATTAGCACCTGGTTAGGGCTGGAAAGAAACATCCAGAGCAAGTAGAGCAATGAAAAAACCCTGCAAAGACTTAGGGTTTGAAAAACATTCTTCTCAAAGAGTAACAATGAAAGAGCTGGTAAGAGCTGGGAACATTGTTAGCACCTGGTTAGGGCTGGAAAGAAATTCAGAGCAAGTAGAGCAATTTTTAAAAAACCTACAAAGACAGGGTTTGGAAAACATTATTCACAGAGAGTAACAATGAAAGAGCTTGCAAGTATGTAAGAGCTGGGAACATTATTAGCACCTGGTTAGGGCTGGAAAGAAACTTATTTGGAGCAAGTTAGCGCAATGAAAAAAAACCCTGCAAAGATTTAGGACCTGGAAAACATTCTTTGCAGAGAATAATAATGAAAGAATTTGCAAGGTAAGAGCTGGGAAGACCTTTAACACCTTGTTAGGGCTGGGGGAAAAACGCTTTGAAAAAACCTACATTCAGAGTATAAGACGCACCTGAATTTTAAGCCTCTTTTAGGGAGGAAAAAGGTGCGTCTTATACTCCGAAAAATATGATGTGTATATGTGTTTATATACATGTATATAACATAACATATTTAGGATCTTTTGCTTATTCCCCATACTTTTTATTTATTTTAAAATCTGGAAATGAAATAAAATATGTGGGAATGGGAATAATTATAAATAAGCATGTAAGAAAATATTTTATTTCCTGTTTGGAACTGGGCCACTCAAGGGGCAGGTGAGCACAGGTCCATCCATATGTGCCCACCCTTCCCACCAGTCTGCCAAACGGGAAAGGCTGCGGACCGCTGGTCTAAGGGACAGATATTGGAAGGATTAAATGCAGAAATTAAAACAGTATTCCAAGTTTGCTGTGATAATATATTTTTAAAAACCTTTATCCAGCAACTGGCAGCATCTAACTCATATTTGCTAATCATGTACGAGTAGTATTGGGTCAGGACAACAGGCAGGATCAATAAGCACCAGCAAATTGTAGGACTATTGACTAAATCGGGACTTGAAATAACCCATTTTAACAATATAGTGGCAAATTACTGCCATATTTCTGAGACCAATAAGATCGCACAGGGTTGGCCTTCTCTGAGTCCCAGCGACTATGCAATGCAGGTTGGTGGGGCCGCGGGGGAGGGCCTTCTCCCCAGCTCTATGGAACCAACCCCCACCCCCCCGATATATGTACTGCTCCCACCCTGCTGGCCTTCTAAAAGGCTATGAAGATTTGGCTTTGCCGGCAGGCCTGGGGGCCATGAATTATACATCTTTCATGGCCAAATCATATTGAATGATGGATTGTTGAATTGTGCATTTTCTGGGGTTATTGTTTTAATTTATACTTGACTTTTTTTTATTGTTAACTGTACTTTTTTATATTGTTGTAAGCAGCCCTGAGTCCTTCAGGACTGGGCGGCATAGAAGTCAAACAAACAAACAAATATTAGTGCTAAGAAAATCACAAGAGGGTGACCATGATATTCCAGAATTGAAACATGTCTAGAAACATTTTTTTCCCTTAAAGCGGAAGCATCGCTCTACAATTGTAAACATTGCAGCTTGTACCTGGATGATGTGGCCAGAGCAATAAGCAGTGCTTGAAGGATGCCTCTGATAAAGACAATGGGGTTCTTCTTGGTGATGAAGAAATACATCATTGGCAGAATAACAAGTCCATGAACGACTAGTCCACAAAGTACTGTAACAGCATAAAATCCTAGTTTCTTCCCAATGGCTGTGGGATCATCCATTTCCAAAATCTTACCAGCTATAAGAAACACTATTCCAAATGGAAAATACCTAAGAAAGAATAAAGAGATATTCTATGCAAAGAATACAGTGGCAGCAGGGGGCAAATGAATGGAAAGTGCAATGTTTTGGTGAAAGTACTGCAGCTGGATTGCAGATTACAGAGGCTTAAGTCCCCATCTGACCAAAGTGCTTTTTGAATGACTTTATTGAGCTCTATTCCCTCAACCCAATCTTCCCTACAGAGTTGCTATCAAATGGAAGAAAAAAAATAGAAATGCAGTAAATAAATGCATCCTTGAAATATCACAGATATTATTGTAAGACAAAATGGGTCTTATTCTGCAAGATACTTTTGCAACAATTTGGCCTCTACAGCCATACAGGTGAATCTCCCTTTTGATAGAAGCTGTAAGGATATACTTCCAGGGGTGGGTTATAACTTACTTTGGTGCTGGTTCGCTTCCTCCCACGCTGTGTGGATGTGTTGCATGGGCGCATTGCAGTGCCAAAACCTCAGCTTCTGCATATGCGCAAAAGCAAAAAGCAGCAAAAAGATAGGAGGGGAGCTGAAAACAAGATGGTAGTGCGTGCGCAGTGCTGAAAACTCAACCTTCTGCGCATGCATAGTAGCCCCTAACCCCCAACATTTCTCCCTTAGACTCTCCACGATTGACCTCTCCAGGTTCCTAAGAGGCCAGTAAGGGGTGTACATAAGTGCACTGGTGTGCCTTTCATCCCCTGTCCAATTGTCTTTCCTTTCTCTCACTTATCATATATATTTTCTTTCTTTCATATATCCTCTCCTCTAAGTTCACTTTACCCTTATATATATTACTACATGTCTATTTTTCTTCCTATGTATTTGTGTATTGGACAAATGAATAAATAAAAATAAATAAAAAGCCAGGAAGAAATAGCCTCCCCAAAAAAGATGGTGGCGTCCACAGACCAGCACTGACAGAACTGTCTCTGTGATGTCACCACTGGTTTATTATTGGTTCTATAGAACCAGTGTGAATTGGGAGGAAGCCACCTCTGTGTACATCCTTGTGGTATGAATTCATCACTTGTAGATTGGTTAAGAAGAAATAGTTCTGAGACACTATGCTGAGGAATCCTCATTTCTATTTCTTTCTTGGATGCAGAGAGTTTTCCTCTTATGTAGGCAGACCCCCCAGCCCATTGCACTCTCATGCAGTGAGGCACAAGAAATATCAAGCCACTATTCATGTGGAATTTGATTTCTGCCTGAAAATATCCTGCAGGCCAATGTTTACAAATATCTTTTAAAAAGGAGAATGCCTTGCCTAGCACCACCTATACCACCAGCAAGGCTAGCGAAAATGTACACCAATCTTAAACCTAACTGTTGGAAACGTGGAGAGAAATATGGCTCATATTTTCACATGTGGTGGACCTGTAGAAAAGTTAAAGGAATTTGGTTGAAACTTCAAAAATGGATAAAAGAAATAATAGAGATTGAATTAGAAATGAAACCGGAAATATTTTTGCTTGGCATCATTGAAAATCAAATGAAAAAGGAACAGTATTATCTTATACAACATTTAATAACGGCAACAAGAATAACTATAGTTCAATTCTGGAAAAATGAAGCTATGCCAAATTTATTTTATTTATTTATTATTTAGATTTGTATGCCGCCCCTCTCCGCGAACTCGGGGCGGCTCACAACAAAGCATAAACAAATCGTACAAATACAAATAGATTCAAATAAATGTAAATACTTAAAAAAAAGTTTTAAAAAGAACCCCAATATACTAACACGCACACACACAAACACACCAAACATAAATTGTACATGCCCGGGGGAGATGTTTCAGCTCCCCCATGCCTGACGGCAAAGGTGGGTTTTAAGAACTTTACGGAAGGCAGGGAGAGTAGGGGCAGTTCTAATCTCCGGGGGGAGTTGGTTCCAGAGACTCGGGGCCGCCACAGAGAAGGCTCTTCCCCTGGGGCCCACCAACCGACATTGTTTAGTTGACGGGACCCGGAGAAGGCCCACTCTGTGGGACCTAATCGGTCGCTGGGATTCGTGCGGCAGGAGGCGGTCTCGGAGGTATTCTGGTCCAATGCCATGAAGGGCTTTAAAGGTCATAACGTAATAAAAAAAATGTTGGACTGGTCCGAATCAGATAAGCTTACAATGGAGCTAAAAGAACAAGACAATTCAAAATACTATAAAATTTGGAATGACTTTTACATATGGTTGAACAAAAAAACAACCACTAGTAGTGCTGCGTAACAACAAAATGGTATGAATACAAATTACTAAAGAATTAAATACAATCTGCTTCTTAGTTTAGTTAATGACATGTATGTTTTCAAATTGTAAAACAAGAACAAAAAAATTAGAAAATACACGACAATGGTCAAACCATTGGTTAAAATACCGCAAAAATTAAAACAAGGAGGTTGTCAAATGAGCCAACCTCAGGAGGGGTGAGAAGACATGCTACACTCAAGACTTACCCCATTCGCGTCTTTTAATTTTTTGTCTGTATTGTACTCAATGTAATGTAAGTTGTTACTGTTTATTTGTTTAATTGTTTATATGTAAATAAAAATCATTTAAAAAAAAATAAAAATACAAAGGACAATGCACGCCACTCTGTACATGCTATTTATATCATTCAACAACCCATTCAGTTTATGTACGCTGATTTCATTGCTGATTACATACTTTTACTTGTCAATATTTATTTCTCCTGACATTTACTTACCATACAGTCACAGCCACTATCTTCATGACCGATTCGTTTAAACATTGGCAAAAACTGATCAAGGGAACTCCACTGGTACCCATTCGGCCCAGCATTATACCTACAAATACATAAATGTCTTAGTTTATTCTTATTTATCTTCATTTAAACTTATATCATATACATTGAGCCTTTCCTCACTTGCACCTAACCATGGTAAAAACATGCACTAGTAACTCCCCCCTCCGCTCTATTCCTATTATTTTTATCTCAACCCCTGCCTATGAATGAGACAGGCTTAAAGTCAATCTTTAGAAAATGTGATTTACTCCCATTGAATATTTTAGCTATGGTAAGTCTTGGCTTTGAATAAAATCTTTGTCTTTCAAATTAGAAACAATTCAAGCTGGTTATAAATTGTGCTAAGCTAGTCAAACATTCTGCTGCCCTCTAGAGGACACTTTAAAAACTGCTGAACTGATTCTCAGTTGTTGTTGTTATTATTATTATTATTATTATTATTAATTAGATTTGTATGCTGCCCCTCTCCGAAGACTTGGAGCGGCTCACAACAACAAAACAGTATAAATCCAATGATTAAAAAATAATTTAAAACCCTTAATATAAACAACAGTCATACATCTCAGACAAACCATACATAAAACGGAAACAGCCTGGGGTTATTCAATATTGTTCTATTTAAAACAGGCTGCTGTTTCAGAGTTTCATGTCAATATTTTTTAAAAATTGGCAATACTGAAAAAGTTAGACTCACAGTGGTTAAATTATGGAAGTGCCTAATAAAAAATCCACAGCTACTCCCTTCAAAAGACAAGGAGATCCGTCCTCTCCTTTAACGGGAACTCTATAAAATGTTAAAAATCTCTAATATTTAGATTTAGTGGGGCCATGTAATATTAATATTATTCTAATACAACTCTAAATATAGCCACAGTCCTTCAATTATATATTTAGAATTGTGAAACATATTTTCCACGTTAAAGCATTAAAAATTCTAGAAAAAGCAATTAATTGGGGAACCTTCTAAATGTCCTAGACTTCAATTCATGAAATCCAATCAGCATAAATAACTGATATAGTATACAGTGACCCCTCGATTTTCGCAGGTTCAAACTTTGCGAAACGCTATACCATGGTTTTTCAAAAAATATTAATTAAAAAATACTCTGTGGGTTTTTTTCTATACCACGGTTTTTCCCACCCGATGACGTCATACGTCATCACCAAGAGTCACTTCTCTCTCTCTTTCTCTTTCTTTCCTGTCATTCTCTGCTTCATTTTCTCATTTCTCTTTTTTCTCCCTTTTTCTATCATTTTTTTCTCTCTCTCTACCTTCCACTCTCCCCCCTCTTGCTCTCTCTCTCTTTCTCCCTCTCCCTCTCTGTGAGAACGCCTGCCCCCACCTCTCCTGCAGCCCCCTCGCTGATAGCTGGGACGAAAGTGCTCTCAGCTACGGGACTGTGAGAGGGGCGAGGCAGGCATTCTGAAAGCGCTCAGAGCGGCTACCGGCCGAATGAGGAGGATGAGAAGCCGTAGCTGCCAGCGCTGCTGCAGGACGACCCGTGTCCGAAGAAAGCCGGTGAGAGGGGTGGATCGGGCGGGCGGGCGGGCGGTAGCGGCAAGGGGGCCGGAGGCGCGGGGGGGGCAGCCGACATTCAAACCAATCTTTGCCGGCCTCCGCACTTTCGTCGCTCCCTGCCCTAATTTCAAGCTCGGCTCCTTGCACTGCCTTGAAAAAGGGTGCGTGGGGGTAGTTTTTGGCTGTCCATAGCCAAAAATTGTGTTTTTACTTCCGCACTGCTACTTCGCGGAAAATTGACTTTCGCGGGAGGTCTTGGAACGTAACCCCCGCGAAAATCGAGGGAACACTGTATAATGCGGTTGTTCAACTTGCCTAGAAAGCACCTGAATAGTCTATTTCATGCAACAATTTCATTTGATATGCTATTTAAAAAAGCAACTTACCCATGGTAGCAGAGAATATTACAATTCCCAACACATTCATGCCTTCACTAGTTCCTGGCTCTGATTTATAAATAACTTCTGGTGGTGGTGTAATGTCCAAAGCAAAATTCTGGATGTTGGATCCATTTTCATCTTGCACCCCATAGATTATAATTCTATGAGTAATACTTTCAGATGATGTTTTGCTCACTTTGACAATTGGAATGCTTTTGGTTCGATACTGAAAGAACATAGATTACCTGGGTTATGAACATAGAACATAGATTACCTGGGATTACCTGGGTTATTACCTGGGTTATGTGCAGAAGGATACTCTATTTCAGTGTTTCTCATTCTTGGCAACTTTAACATATGTGAACTTCAATTTCCAGAATTCTCCAGACAGCAGGGGAATTCTGGGGGTTGCAATCCACAATATATTTTGGCCTGGAAATCATTGCCATTTATTATTGCAAAGATTAAGAAAATACTGGGTTTTTTCCAGGGGGAGGGGGAATTTGAGAGCTTTGGCTATCAATTTGCTATCTACATCAGAACATCTTAAAAGTTCCTGAGGCTGTGAAGGGACTCATCAGTTGAAATTTAAAATTATTTTAAAATTTTCAACTCTCGAATGCAGACAACAACACAATTGGAAAACAGCATTCCAACCCATGCAATTGTAGAAAACATATACAGTGATACCTTGTCTTACAAACTTAATTGGTTCCGGGACGAGGTTCTTAAGGTGAAAAGTTTGTAAGACGAAACAATGTTTCCCATAGGAATCAATGGAAAAGCGATTAATGCGTGCAAGC
Source organism: Erythrolamprus reginae (assembly GCF_031021105.1). NCBI lineage: Eukaryota > Metazoa > Chordata > Lepidosauria > Squamata > Dipsadidae > Erythrolamprus > Erythrolamprus reginae. Next base: position 77,031,531 of record NC_091952.1, read on the forward strand.
CCAAAATTCACCCCTTTTGGCAGCCGAAGCGCCCGTTTTTGCACTGCTGGGATCCCCCTGAGGCTCCCCTCCATGGGAAACCCCACCTCTGGACTTCTGTGTTTTTGCGATGCTGCAGGGGAATCCCAGCAGAAGAATCCCAGCAGGGATTTCACTGAGGCTCCCCTTGCTGGGAAACACCACCTCCGGACTTCTGTTGCCAGCGAAGCGCCCATTTTTGCGCTGCTGGGATTCCCCTGCAGCATCAGAAAAACCTGTAAGTCCGGAGGTGGGGTTTCCCATGGAGGGGAGTCTAAGGGGAATCCCAGCAACGCAAAAAGGGGTGCTTCACTGGCAACGGAAGTCCGGAGGCGGGGCATCCCAGCGGCGGCGGTGGGTTTGTAAGGTGAAAATAGTTTGTAAGAAGAGGCAAAAAAATCTTAAACCCCGGGTTTGTATCTAGAGAAGTTTGTATGACGAAGCGTTTGCAAGACGAGGTATCACTGTATATCCAGAAAAATAAAAAAAAAACATTTCTATAAGTTAACACGCCAAAGATATTTTCAAATACCCAAATCACAAAAGTTGGTAAATAAATGCAAAACAATAATACTGTAGATCCTCACATCTTATCCAGCATTTCCTGGGTCTCCAATTTAAAAATAGATTTTTGTGGGAGAATGAGATTTAAAGAGGGACAGAAGAGGCAGAAAAGTTCATTGTACTCTGTTTATAGGAACAAAGTTATGATTCCATCTCCAATTTCTCCTTCTGTAGAGACCATTTATCACCTAACAAGGCAGCAGTTCATGTAAAAAAAAAACCTGATGCCATTCTCCTCCATTAGTAGCATTCTCTTTTCCTATTATTTTTCTGTCATTAAATAAAATTTAATGTATTAATAGCTTTAACAGTTATTACAAACCCTTCATCTGGAAGCCTTTGTATATTTTGGCCTGGAAATCATTGCCATTTATTATTGCAAAGATTAAGAAAATACTGGTTTTTTTCCAGGGGGTGGTGTAATTTGAGAGCTTTGGCTATCAATTTGCTATCTACATCAGAACAAACAATTCAGAGGGTACTTTTATATGGGATGGAAGTATAGATAGATGGCTCATTGATCGGTGAATCAATTAATTAATAGATACGGTGTTTTTGTGAAGTCTAATAGGCTGCCATTATGGCTTTTGAACTGCATTTAACAGTTATACAAATCTATTTGCCACCAGATCTTAGACCCATGTAATGTTAATAATAGTGATAGGAACATATTCCTATCATAACAAGTCAGCTCTCTTTTTCAATATTATCTACAGCAGGGGTGTCAAACTATTGGACCAGACTACCTCCGGAACCGCCTGCTACCGCACGAATCCCAGCGACTGATTGGCCTTCTCCGGGTCCCGTCGACTAAACCAGAGGTCCCCAACCGCCGGTCCGCGGACCGGGACCGGGCCGTTGGGGCTTTTCAGCCGGTCCGCGGCGCCAGGGCCCCCTCGGCCTTTCCACACCACCAGCGGCGCTCCCCCCGCCAGCCAGCCAAGCCCCGCGCCCGCCGGAACCGGCTCCTCGCTCTCCCCCCGCCGCCCGCCGCGTTTGCAGGAGGTGGGGAGGGTTGGGCGGCCCGCCAAGGCCAGGAGGGACGCCGCTGCCCCCCCCTTCCCTCTCTCCGCCCGCCGCTGCGCCTCCTTGACGCCGAGAGGAAATGCCGGCAAAGGCTTTCCTCAGCGGAGGCCGGCGAAGGTGATATTGAATGTCGGGGGAGAACGGGCGGCACGCGCTCCCTATCTCCCTGCTAGCCCACTCGGAATATTCAAAATAAGAAAAACCTTTGCCGGCGAAGGCTTTTCTTATTTTGAATATTCCGAGTGGGCTAGCAGGGGGATAGGGAGCGCGTGCAACCACCCGTTCTCCCCCGACATTCAATATCACCTTCGCCGGCCCCGCCTCTCCTGCAAACCCCCTTGCTGAGAGCCCGGGGCGAAAGTGCTCTCGCAAAGGTGAGGCGGGCAGGGCGTGCGCGCGTCATCGCTGAGAAGAACGGAGAGAGAACGAGAGTGAGTGAGAGCAACAGACAGCAAGATAGAGAGAAAGTGAGAAAGAGAGAGTGAGAAAGGGGGGGAGAGAAAGAGATAGCAAGAGAGAGAACAAGAGAGAGAAAGAGCGTGAGAAAGAAAACAAGAAAGAGTGAGAGAGAGAGAAAGCAAAAGAGACAGAAAGAAAACAAGAGAGAGAAAGTGAGAAGAAGAGAGAGAAAGAGGGGGAGAGAGAGAAAGAGAGAGGGGGGAGAGAGAGAAAGAGAGGGAGAGGGAGAAAGAGAGAGGGAGAGGGGGGAGAGATAGCAAGAGAGGGAGAGAGGGAAAGGGGGAGAGAGGGGGGAGAGAAAGAGAGAGGGAGAGAGAGAGGAGATAAAGGAAGAGGAGAGAGAGAAAGGAAGAGAAAGAAAGAAAGAGGGATAGAAAGAGAGAGAGAGTGAGAGATGCTCAGTGAGCCTTTCTTTGAAGTTGCCTTTCTTTCTTTCTCTTTCTTGCTTTCTTTCTTGCTCTTTTTCTTTCTCTCTTTTACCTTCCCTTCCTCTATTTCTTCTTTTCTTTCTCCTTCCTACCTTCTTCCCTTACTCTCCCCTTTCATAAGTTTCCTTGCTTCCTTCCTCTGTTCCTGTCCCTTCCCCCTTTCTTTCTTTCTTTCTTTCTTTCTTTCCTTCCTTTCCTCCCTCCATTTCTTGCTTTCCTTTTCCTTCCTCCCTTCTTTCCTCCCTCATTCCCTTCTTTCACTCCTTCCTCTCTTACTCTCCCCTTTCACACCTTTCCTTGCTTCCTTTGCACCCTTCTTTTGTTCCTGTCCCTTCCCTCTTTCCTTCCTTCCTTCCCACCCTCCGTCCATTCATTCACCCATTCCTCTCTTGATCGCCCCTTTTACGGCGCCGCTGACAGCTAGCTCCCCCCCCCCAACGGGCCATGGAAAACTGGTCTAGCTTAAAGCCGGTCCCTGGTGCAAAAAAGGTTGGGGACCTCTGGACTAAACAATGTCGTTTGGCAGGCCCCAGGGGAAGAGTCTTCTCTGTGGCGGCCCCGTCCCTTTGGAATCAACTCCCCCCGGAGATCAGAACTGCCCCCACACTCCTTGTCTTTCGTAAACAATTCAAGACTCACTTATACCGCCAGGCATGGGGGAGTTGAGACACCTTTCCCCCAGGCTCTTTTATATTTTGTTTTATGTTTGGTATGAATGTGTTGTTTGGTTTTTTAAATATGATAGGGTTTTATATGTTTTTTTAATATTAAATTTGTTCTACTATAATATTGTTTTTATTATTATTGTGAGCCGCCCCGAGTCTTCGGAGAGGGGCGGCATACAAATCTAATAAATTATTATTATTATTATTATTATTATTATTATTATTATTATTATTATTATCTATAGCAGGGGTGTCAAACTAGTGGCACATGGGCCTGATGCATTATGCACAGGTCACGTTCATACCAGCTCCATGAAGGGAAAATAACATTGTGATATATCAACGTGTCATCAACATTAGGGCAGGTTTGACACCCATGATCTACAGCAACCTACCCCAAAAGTTATCTCTTAGATGCATTGGGGTTTGCATTGATAATATATCTAGAAGAGAGAAAGTTGGAGCAGAAATAATTACCACTTTTCTCCAAATACATTCCTTCAGATACCTTAAATTGATCCTCTCTTTGAGGAAGAACACATTGGAGAAGCTCTGCTTTATACATTATCCATATATATATATATATTTGTTTTCTGTTGAATCACCCTGGTAAACCCAAACATGGAAGAAGCATCCTGCTTTCCTTTTTGCCACTCGGCCCCACCCGGGGCCATAGCCAAGGCAGATACATTTTTATAGTCGACAACTACAATATATATGTGTAATATGTTTTTGCTGATTTATGAAAAGGAAAGGAGACTAGTATAGATCTATTTCGAGCTTATTATGCTCTCATCAGCTAGACATGTCTAGCATAATAAGCTCAAAATAGATCTTTACTACTCTCCCTTCCTTTTCACTTATCAGCAAAAATATGTTATACACACACATCTATATGTAAAATCAAGACAATATTTTACTTATGGAACTTTGAATAGTTTAGAATTCTACTGTAGGTATTTCCGCCTTCTGTTAATTCTCATATTATTTAACATGTTAAGGATAATAATGAATTGATGATGCTGATGGTGATAATGATGGATGATAATGTTGTTGTTATCCATTCAATGGTGTCTGACTCTTAACAATTCTATGAATCAAAATTTATCCACTACCTCTTTGAATTTTTCCATACTCTGCCTAGCTTTGATGATGTCCAGTCACTGTGTTCTTTGGTGGTCTGGTTTCCTTTTACACACTAACTCTTCCCAACATAATTAACACACTAATACAGTTGGAAGAGACCTTGGAGGTCTTCTAGAGCAACACCCTGCTCAAGCAGGAAACCTTATAGTATTTCAGACAAATTGTTGTTCAGTCTCTTCTTTAAAATCTCCAGTGTTGGAGCACCCATCGGCAAAAAGAATCCAAACCGCACATACAAACTGAATAAACAATCTCTCACTGCCAACCCACACTCAGTAAAAGACCTTGGAATACTAATATCGAATGACCTAAGTGCTAAAGCCCACTGCAACAATATCGCCAAAAAAGCTTCTAGAGTTGTTAACCTGATCCTACGCAGCTTCTGCTCAGGCAATCTTACACTACTCACAAGAGCCTACAAAACTTTTGCCAGACCCATCCTAGACTACTGCTCATCTGTCTGGAACCCATACCACATCTCAGACATCAACACCCTTGAAAATGTCCAAAGATATTTCACCAGAAGAGCCCTTCACTCCTCCACTCGAAACAGAATATCCTACGAAAATAGACTAACAATCCTGGGCCTAGAAAGCCTAGAACTACAGCGCCTAAAACACGATTTGAGTATTGCCCACAAGATGCTGCAACGTCCTACCGGTCAATGACTACTTCAGCTTCAACCACAACAACACAAGAGCACACAACAGATTCAAACTCAATACGAACCGCTCCAAACTTGACTGTAAAAAATATGATTTCAACAATCGAGTTATCGAAGCGTGGAACTCATTACCGGACTCAATTGTGTCAACCCCTAACCCCCAACATTTCTCCCTTAGACTCTCCACGATTGACCTCTCCAGGTTCCTAAGAGGCCAGTAAGGGGCGTACATAAGTGCACTGGTGTGCCTTTCGTCCCCTGTCCAATTGTCTTTCCTTTCTCTCACTTATCATATATATTCTCTTTCTTTCATATATCCTCTCCTCTAAGTTCACTTTACCCTTATATATATTACTACATGTCTATTTTTCTTCCTATGTATTTGTGTATTGGACAAATGAATAAATAAATAAATAAAAATAAATAAATAAACTCATTTCAGTGATTACTTGTTCTAGCTGTCAGGAAATGTATCCTTGATTCTAGGTTGTTTGAATCTTTGATTAGCTTGCTGCTTTCTCCAGTGAGGAATTTTTAATGTTTGTGGCTATCAGGAAGAGTACCCCATCAAAACTTAGTCAATATCTCTATTAAACTAAATAATACAAGTGCTGGTAATTTTAGAGGTTCTCGTGGCTTATCTGATGAATTATAAATGGCTTTCAGTTTTTTCTTATGAATTGCAAAGAAATATTTTTAGAATTCAAAGAGCTGGATTCATACCTGTTTAAAAGTGGCTTCCACAAGGTTGGCAGGAAACATGTTCCTGAAATGACAAAAAAAACCTAGTCAAGGGAATACATAGAATTTTAAAGACAAAGCTCTGCACACTTCAAGTAAGCAGCCATTTATAATATAAAACATATTATGTGGCTAAAAAATAACTTCAATTTCTTCATGGTAAGTGATTTTCCTATTTTTCCTCTTGTAAAACTTGGGGGTGGGGGTTTGAACAATGTGATATTCTGTTAATTTAAGATTTTTAAAAATAAATATTTCTAAACATTTATAGTTAAACACCATGCAAACATCCTGGCATAATTCTTCTATGCCACAATAATAATCTCTGCGGTTATCTCGCAACAATGCACCTGTAACTACCATATTTGGAAATTCACTCAAGACTTGTCATTACAGGCTAGTACTGTACGTGCCAGCAGATTTTCTTAGTTTGGTTCAATTATTGTTGGGTAAAAAGAGACAGATTGCACCTAACATCAAATAAATCCAAACAATCAACAGCACACATGAATCTGGCCATGCATTGTTCTCACACTTTCAATTAAAAATTAAACTCTGAATCAGCATGTAACGAGAAAGACACTTTACCAGAAAAAAAGAGTTGTAATTCTGAGTGGTGGAAATGTGATTATTTTGCAATAAATGTTTCATTTTTATGAAAGGCTTTTAGTTTTTCTCATTTTATTGCATTGCCTAAAAAAAATACATGCTTAGGACATGTATTTTCAATTTTCCCAAGAAATCTAAAATTATTTCCCTTCAATTGCCTTTTAATGTTCCAAGGATCCTTTCATACAATCAAATCATCTGGTGCCATAGATTGTATCCATGTACATTAGGAATTTCATTAATTTTGTTTGTGATGTGATTTGGATGAAAGGTGCTGCAGACATGCAAAGGATTACTTTGCTGATTAAATGATAGATTAGCAGTTTATGATGGATAATTAATCTGAAGCAACTGTTCAGTGGGGTTGCATTCAGACTGAAGAGGAATGAGGTATGTGTGTCTTAGCAACCTTTGAACTTGTGCCTCACTTCTAGCTGCACTGACATGCAATGAGGATTATCTGGAAGAAGGAACATCTGTCAGATGGTCATTAGTGATCTAATGTCAAAAAAAAAAGTTTTAAGGTTCTAGCATCTCGTTGTTTTTATTATTATTTCTCTTGCAGGAATTAGGACTGTTCCTTTTAATAGATACTAAAGGAAACCAACTCTGACTGTTCTTTGGAAGGAAAGATACTGAAGCTGAAGCTCAAATACTTCAAGTACCAAATGAGATGACAGGACCAGAGGTGGCATTCAGCTGGTTTGGACTGGTTCAGGTGAACTGTTAGCGGAAATTTGGAGTAGTTTGAAGAACTGGCAAATACCACCTCTGGCTGGCCCCACCCCTGCACACCCACTTGCCAGCTTGTTAATTGCTCTGCCCACCAGCCCTCCCACCATGCCCTGCTCCACCTCACCCCACTTCACCCCACTCCACCCTATATATCTTGCCGGCTAATCTCCTAGAGTCGCCCACTCTGCTCATCAAACGTAAGCATGCTGTCCACTCACCCTTGGCCTTGGGTTGGGGGCGGGGCCCAGCGATGCACCATTTCCTGTCTCCAGCCTTGTCCCAGAGCCTCTGCCCGCTTGCTGTTCATCTTGGCCAGATCAGGAAATGCATCATTCCCCTGCTCTGGCATTGCCCCGAGCCTCTACCCACATGCTGCAACCCCCCTCTGACCTCAAACCATGGTAAGCTGAAGCAATTTATTTGGCCTGTGGCCTGCCGCATTAGGCTGAAGGGCCATGGGTGGGAGCAGGCGCAGGAGAGCTGTAGAGCAGTGTAAGAAGATCCATCCAGTCCATTCCCAATCCTCTACAGCAGTGTTTCCCAACCTCGGCAACGTGAAGATATTTGGACTTCAACTCCCAGAATTCCCCAGCCAGCATTCTGGGAGTTGAAGTGCAAATATCTTCACATTGCCAAGGTTGGGAAACACTGCTGTAGAGGATTGGGGATGGACTGGATAGATCTTCTTACTTGTAAGAAGTCCCATCCAGAAAGTGCTGCAGCGGAAATCTTGCAGCCACTTTTTCCATCCCTTGCAGAGCCTCGATTGTTCATGGAGATAGATGCTCAATGCGCTGTTCAGATCAGCAGCTGCTTCTCTCCACTGCTGCTCTTGCTCAGAGAGCTTCTTATGCACTTTAGCAACTGTGAGCCACTGTTTTCTCTAAGTCCCACCCAGAAAGTGCTGTGGCACAGAGAAGCAATAGCCACATTGAATGCTGTCTTTCTCGGCTGCAGTGCTTTCTGGGTGGGGCTTAGAGGAAAGAGGCAGCTCACAGAGTCTTCGGAGAGGGGCGGCATACAAATCTAATAAATAATAATAATAATAATAATAATAATAATAATAATAATAAAAATTGCACAAGACGTCAGTGCAGAGAGAAGCAGCCACTGCCCTGGAGAGCAGAGATGGAAGGGAGTAGGCCTTGAAAGCTGCTTGGTTGAGCCTCACAATGTGGTGGATATTTTTGATGGACTGGTGGTAGAATTATTTAAATCCCACCAGTTGTTTAAATCCAGGAAACAAGAAAAATAAAATTAAACACAATTAAGGCACAATTAAATCTGTGAGGCTCCACAGGCATCCTCTTGGAGTTGTTTGTTGGTCTTTGTTGCTTGCATAAAGGTGATTTAAGATGCAGGAGGTGTTCAGAAATTATATGCACAAATCCGAGTTTGAACGTAAACCAGAGATGGGTTCCTCCCAGTTCGCCTGAGCTGGTTGCAACCCACTGATAATGTCACAATGATGTCAAAGAATCAGATCAGTCAGTGCCGGTCTGTTGAGGCCACCATCTTAAAAAAAAGGGGGGGGGTTGGGTTCTGGGGGTTTTTCTTCTGCACATGTGCAGAAGGTGAATTCCCTGCACTGTGCATGCATTGCCATCTTGGTTTTGGCTTTTTTCGGGGAGGAATTTTTTGGGATTTTTTGCCACTGTGCATGCATGCATGCAGCCATGCAGCATGGGAGGTAGCGACTTGGCAGTTAGAGCCCGCCCCTGACATAAACCATAAAATTGTCACAGGATTAGGACGATGATAGATTTAACCTGGACAGTCAGTTCACCTCTGCTTGTCCAAATTGATCAACCAATGTTAATCCTAAAATGTAACATGAGATCTGAATACACCATAAAAATTAGATAGTTTTAAAAAGTTTTTGACAGTTTTCCTCTTGCAACATTTCTGCATCGGTATACATCCATTATATATCTGTCTATACAGCATATGTATAAATTTATTTCTTTATTTATTTCTTTATATTATTTGACTTCTATGCCGTCCAATCCTAAGGGACTCAGGGCGGCTTACAACAGTATAAAATTACAATATAATATAATTCTAAAACCCTAATTAAGACTCATAACAAGCAACTCATAACACACATGCATACCATTCACGTAATCATACTAATGCATGTGGTCAAGTTTATTTATTTATTTGTTTGTTTTTTAATTTATTTATTCAATTTTTATGCCGCCCTTCTCCTTAGACTCAGGGCAGCTTGCAACATGTTAGCAATAGCACTTTTTAAACAGAGCTAGGCTATTGCCCCCACAATCCGGGTCCTCATTTTACCCACCTCGGAAGGATGGAAGGCTGAGTCAACCTTGAGCCGGTGATGAGATTTGAACCGCTGACCTTCAGATCTACAAGTCAGCTTCAGTGGCCTGCAGTACAGCACTCTACCTGCTGCACCACCCCGGCTCATTTTCAATGGTGTTAATTTAGGGCCCACAAGCCTGCCGGCATAGCCAGGTCTTCGTGGCCTTACGAAAAGCCAACAGGGTGGGAGCAGTGCGGACATCGGGTGGGAGTTGATTCCAAAGGGCTGGGGCAGCAACAGAGAGGGCTGTCCGCGGAGGTCCTGCCAGTCTACATTGCTTGGCTGGTGGGGCCCATAGGAGGCCAACTCTGTATGCTCTAATAGCTCTCTGGGAGGTATCTGGCAGGAGGCAGTCCCATAGATAATCTGGCTCTAGGACATGTATGGGTTTATAAGTAATAACCAACACCTTGAATTGTGCCTGGAGACTGATAGGCAGCCAGTGCAGCTCACGGAGTATAGGTGTTATATGGGTGTACCAAGGTACAACCATGACAACTCACACAGCTGCATTCTGAACAATTTGAAGTCTCAAACACTTTTCAAGGGCAGCCCCATGTAGAGCACATTGCAATAATTGAGATGGGAGGTGATGAGGGCCTGAGCGACTGTGCATAGAGCCTCCTGGTCCAAATAGACCAGGATAACAATAAATGTGGTTCCATTATCCTTTATCCATACTAGTATATTAATATACTAATTTATAAACATACATTTATACAAATTTATAACTAAATTTATAACTAAAGAGAAGGATATAGGGGTAGTGATTTCTGACAGTCTCAAAATGGGTGAACAGTGCAGTCAGGCGGTAGGGAAAGCAAGTAGAATGCTTGGCTGCATAGCTAGAGGTATAACAAGCAGGAAGAGGGAGATTATGATCCTGCTATATAGAGTGCTGGTGAGACCACATTTGGAATACCGTGCTCAGTTCTGGAGACCTCACCTACAAAAAGATATTGACAAAATTGAACGGGTCCAAAGATGGGCTACAAGAATGGTGGAAGGTCTTAAGCATAAAACGTATCAGGAAAGACTTAATGAACTCAATCTGTATAGTCTGGAGGACAGAAGGAAAAGGGGGGACATGATCAAAACATTTAAATATGTTAAAGGGTTAAATAAGGTCCAGGAGGGAAGTGTTTTTAATAGAAAAGTGAACACAAGAACAAGGGGGACACAATCTGAAGTTAGTTGGGGGAAAGATCAAAAGCAACATGAGAAAATATTATTTTACTGAAAGAGTAGTAGAACCTTGGAACAAACTTCCAGCAGACGTGGTAGATAAATCCACAGTAACTGAATTTAAAAATGCCTGGGATAAATATATATCCATCCTAAGATAAAATACAGAAAATAGTAGAAGGGCAGACTAGATGGATCATGAGGTGTTTTTCTGCCATCAGTCTTCTATGTTTCTATTTTCTAACTACTGTCTCCTTTCATTGATATTTTCTTAGCTTTTGCAGCTATCTTCTAACCAATTATATCATACAATCCATACCAAATAGTATTCCATTTCTCCGTTATCTTTTATCTCTTCTGTTACACTACCCATCTCCATGCACTCTAACACTTTTCTTATCACACTTTCCTCTGATGGTATAGTATTATTTTTCTAGTTTTACACATACACAATTCTGGCTGCAGTAATGATGTGTAATATTGTATTTTTCATCATAATTTCCTGTAAGTCTGCCTAGTAAAAATAATTCCAGTTTCAGTTCTATTTGTTGTTTTGTAATCTCCTCGAGCCATTTTCTTATTCTTATTCAAAAATTTTTCACTACTGTACACATCCACTACATATGATAATAGGTTCTATGAGCCTGTCTGCATTTCCAGCAGTCCGGTAATTTGTTTGGGTACATTTTTGCCAATCTCCCTGGAGGTAGATGCCATCTGTAGAACATTTTATATAGGTTCTCCTTGTTGGCTGCCAACATGGTGAATTTGCAATCCCCCTCCCCTCAGATCTTTTTATTGTACCTGGTGAAACCTGTTGTGTGTGAACGTCCATGTATTTTGCCACAGCTGTGAAAAGCAAGATACAGTAAACCTATAGAGCAAGGAGTCTCGAGTTCTCGAGAAGCCCTTTCAGATAGAGGGCTATCAACTCTTCAAAGGTCCTTCTGGAATAGAAAACTTCTTTTGAAGACCTCTTGTATTCTCAGCACCACCAGTGAAGATCTGATGGTGAAGAAGGCTCTTCTTAAAAGTCAAAATAGAGTGAGCACAACGTCCTATTAGTAGTCCTGTTTTGCTTAGCCATAGTTTATCACCCGAGCCACAATGAATAGACTTCATGTCTCAATCAATGCATAACAAACCACTGGGTTTTGTCCAACCAGTAATGCCATCAAACTCAACCAGGTCATAACCTTTTCCTTCAGATAGTTTATTACATCTTGTCTTTCCTATTGGACATTTGAAGAACAAGTAGGCAGGAAGACTTGGGAGCAGCAGCCAATAAGTATTCTAACACCTGTTGGGTTTAGGAATAAACCATTTTGTGTTGTGGGCAACTCTGTACCTCTATATTGTTTCATTGAAGAAATGACTAGGTAGAGAAGAAACACTGTCCCCCAGTTGACTAGATTTGGAGTTGATATCTAGTGTGACTCATAATCAAGCAGGCTAGGTTTGAGGTTCAAATGGACTTTCACATCAATATGGGTTGCAGGTCCATATAACATGGTGAAAAGCAAACTAACCTGGTTAGGCAGGTTGGGTGAACATGCCTCTACAGAAGAACTACTGGGAATCCTCACTTTTCAGAAGATGTGATGAGAAGAGTATGTATTTCAAGAACTTCCTTTTCTACCGCAACTTCCTGCCACATCTGAAACCCAAAACTCTGTTTAATAGCTAAGATGCTTCTAATAATATGACCGTTGCATCGTCCAAGACTGGAATTGGTCCAGGGACTTTTGTAGAAGATAAAGTTTGGTGGTTTGGTGTTCTACCATGCCATGGTTGCATGATTCAAATGTTTGTTGTAGTTCCTTCTTAACACAGATTTTGGGGGAATTACTGTACATAAGCATATTGTTGCTTGAGAGCTGTTTAGTATCCAGCTAGGGAAGTGACAAAAATACATCTGTAATCAACCAGTAAATAAATCAAATTAAAACCCACCCAGAAGTTTAAAAAACACCGGAGATTCAGAAATAAGATTTCAGCATGAGTTTTAATGAAGAAATGGAAACAAAAGCATGAATGGACAATTATCAAAGGTACAAGCAACATACAAAGCAAATAAAATAGAAATAAACAATTACAGCTCCCTTTTTTTCTTAGCTCTAAAACTGAGACAAGAAAAGAGAGACGCCAGGCAGTGGAAGAGGATGAGCTTCAAAGGAAATTCTAGAAACTCAACCTTTTCAGATTCTAAGCCAGATACCAACAAATGGATCTTCATCTTTTTAATCCACGTTAGATCATTCCTAGGCTTAGACCAATCTTTTTTTCAGAGCGATGCAATGACAAGCAGACATTCCCTCAATATCCTGGAAGACACCTTCTTTTAGTCCACGTGTCCACATGTTCCCTAAGCCATAAGCCCAGACTTCACTTTCTGAAAGAACCAGAGATCACACATGGTGTGTTTCCTCCAACACAAATGGACTCACAGCTGATGAATAGAATAGGACTGATGAAGGTCACAATGGAAGCAGGTGGGTGGATGATGATCTTGATTGACGGTGTCTGGTTAATGATGGAAATGGATGACACCAGTCAAGGGGTCCAGGCTGAGCTTTCAGCCAAAGAAGGACCTCTATAGCCAAGATGTTTGCTGAGCTTCTTCCCTTGATACCGTCACGTAAAACTCTTGAACTGATCAATTGAGCGAAGAGATAATTTCACAGGAGCACCTAGCGTTCTTTGCCATAAGTGATTGTGGGAATACTGGGGGGGAAAAATGCAAGCAATGGGATCAAAACAGAGCAGACAGAGGAGAATTGTGAAAACTACAGGCAGGCCAAAATAGGGCCTGACACGCCTTAGCCAATCTTCTGAAATCTGTTTTTGGTCATGGAGAGTCCTGGTTTACTTAACAGGGGAGGTTGCAAGGGAGGGCGCAGATGCTGCCACGGCGACCAAGACGTCCCAGGCGGCCTCCGAAATAGCCTCCAGGGGCACATGGAGTGTTGCCTCCAACGGCGACGGGCTCACAGCTGGCGGAGAGGATGGGGCCAGGGATCGTGACCACAACTGCAGGTGGCTGGATGGTCACCTCGGATGGTGGGATCTGGTTGATGGGTCGTGGATTGACTCCGGCCAGGGTGCCCAGGCTTCCTGAGGTTTCGGCCAAGGCACCAGCTCCGTAGCCATAACCCAAACCATAGCCAAGACCTGCATAGCCAAGACCTGCATAGCCAAGACCTCCATAGCCAAAACCTCCATAGCCAAGACCACAACCAAGGCCTCTGGAGCCAGCTGATCCAAAGCCAACAGCTGGAGCGGAGGCACAAGATGGCACAGCACAAGAGGGTCCACAGTAAGCCATGGCGTTGAGTTGTAAAGTGAGTCTAGTGTAAGAAATAGAGAGAGATTGTGAGAATTATGATCAATTCAATTTTATCACTGCATCCATTGCTTCTTCTGTCAACCAAGAGGATAACTTTAATAGGCTTTGATTTGCTAGAACTGGGGTGAATAGTAAGCTCTAACTGATCTTCTCAAGTTAGGCTTTCTCAGCCTAAAATGGTCAAGAGGATTACCAGTCCAGGCCATGAATTTTGGAAGGCAGAGCTGGAAACCCAACCCTTCCTTTCTTTAGAGGGTAGAAGAAAATGTTGAAGTAAAGGTCCAGCTTTTAAAGACTTGGCTTTCTTTCAGCACTCTCATTATTTTTGAAGCCAATTTTGGATCCAACATGATGGTCCTTGACCAACTGACTTCCTCAGGTTATAGTGAAAAATAAAAAAGACCCTACCAAGAAAAATGCATGGTTGAAGTCACCAGGATTAAACATCAAATATAAGGCTCCGTAATAGGATATAAAGTAAGGGAGAAACCTCAATTTCTGTGTCTTCTGAGTCCATCAAGTCTAAAAATACTCTGTAAATATTAGCTCACCTCTGCACCATATGCTATTGTTTAACGCTAAAGAGTATGCTTCTTTCTTTGGCCAGCTAGTGGCCAAGTCCTAAGATCAGGTGAAAGGTCCACCCATATTTTTCCTGTCATCTTCTCTAAATTTCTCAATTTCTCAACTGGTTTCATGAGTTGTGTAAGTCTGACTCTGAGTAAGAAGTCAAGAATTTTTGAATGAGACTTTTGCTCATTCTAGTAAACAGTTGAGTTAACTGGAAACCCTCAAACATTTGCTATTACAACCTGGATTTTATATGCATGACCATCCAAGCTATCTCAAAAAGACCTGATTGCTTTCCAGTATCCTAACCATAAACTCTTTGGATCTAAAAATAGAGGAGAGGGTGTGGGAGGGAAACTCAAAATGAAGCCCATCTTAGTCCTTCAAAAAGAAAGTGTGAAGCTGGTTCTGAAAGCAGAAGCATCCAAAAGCATTCTAGTCTATGATGAGATCCAAAGTTTGAAGAACCTCAGATTCTGACTTGAACATCTACCTTATCTGCTTGCAACCAGGAGGGATTCTCTCTGAGTAGATAGTCTTACCTGCTTTGGAGACAAGTAGTGAAGACAGGAGAGTCAACCAGAAGCTGATCGCACTACAGAGAGTAGAGAAGGCTTTTATACAATTTGGATGGCGTCCCCAGGAAGTTGGGACTCATAAAAACTTCATTTGGCTTCCTACAATTTTCTTTTCCATCATTCAAAAGAAGAAAATAAGGTTCTTCACTCAGCAGAAATTGTCACCTTAGCATTCTGAGGTACAATCATCACGTCACCACAAATAAGCTACTGGATGAACTGTGCATCCTTTCATGTTTGCCAACTTCAGGTTAAATTGCTTCTGTTTATCTGATCTTGGAAATGTGCCTCTGCCACAGGATGGGGATAAAGATAAGATCAAAGCAGGGTTTGTTGTCCTCAGTTGCAATTCTGTGAAAATTATAGCATTTCCTTGAATCAGAAAAATAATCTTTGACTTCAAGGTAGAGACCTTATGATTCTGCAGATATTCCTGAATCTACCCAATACATGGGAAGATGAAAAAATTGTGTTCTCAAGGCCTTGTTGAAAGCCAGTAACCCCAGTTCACTCTAAACCTGAGGCCACCTGCTCCAGGGTGACTTTATTCTTCAGCAATGTCTGGAGGGAGAAGCATCCTGGAGGTCCCATCACCAACTCCAGAACTCCAGAGTTGAACTTTCTCCATGATGGCCCCCCTTTCTGAACTATGTAACCCAAAAACTTTGACCAACCCAACCTAAGCTTTCATGGAACCATGAATACATATTTGTTCTGGAACACGTTTGAAACTGCGTGAAAATCACATACTGATGTTGGCACACTAGTTCTCAAGATATGATAATGGTGGTTTGTTCAAACAAATAAGTTAACATGGCTTAGCAGGGTAGATAAATCCAGTGATATCCTGAAGGTCCCATCACCAATGGAGTGACATTTCCAGAACCTCGGTATTCAACCTTCTCATTATAAAGCCCTACATGGCATCGCCCCAGAATATCTTCGGGACCGCCTTCTGCTGCACAAATCCCAGCGACTAATTAGGTCCCACAGAGTTGGCCTTCTCCAGGTCCCGTCGACTAAACAATGCCATCTGGTGGGACCCAGGGGAAGAGCCTTCTCTGTTGCGGCCCCAGCCCTCTGGAATCAACTTCCCCCAGAGATTAGAACTGCCCCCACCCTCCTTACCTTTCGAAAGCTCCTGAAGATCTACCTATGTCGCCAGGCATGGGAAAATTAATATAACCCTAGCTACTATGGTTTTATGTATGGTCTGTTAGATTGTGTGATTTTTTTTCTTTTTTATAATGTTTTAAATTGTTTTTAACATTAGATTTGTACATGTTGTATTGTTGCTGTGAGCCGCTCCGAATCCTCTCGAGAGGGGTGGCATACAAATCTAATAATTAAAATTAAATTAATTAAAGTTATAGTCTTGTCACCTCCAGAAGCTCAGAATTGAGCCTTCTCCATGATAGTCCCTCTATCTGACTATTTGGTTTATCCCTAATATTATGACCAACCCAATTTTAGTAAACTTTCAAAGAAGCATAGAAATGTGGCTGTTTTGGAACACAATTGGACTGGTGTGAAGATCAGAGATATGGGACGTGGATTTAGTGTGATCATCTCCTATAGAATCGCTTTTCCTGGTTTCTATTGCTTTTGTCTCTTTTTGTGCTGGTTTCTTCCAGGACTGGACTGGTCAATAAGCCAGAGTCAGTAAATAAATGAACAAGGAATACTAGTATATTTAAAAGTTATTATCAGTGATGGAAATCTGGCAGCAAAGTTCCCTCCACTGGGAGACTGCCGACTTTGTGGAACGATTGACCGTGATGAATGCCAATTCTTCTTAATCTTAAATATTGAGAAAAGAGTTTTGATTTTTTCCCCTCTCATTTTCAATTGTTGCCGTCACCTTTTAAGAACATGAAAGCGGGGTGGTGATGCTAGGAATAGACCAGGTCCCAACATAACATAACATAACATAACATAACGTAACGTAACGTAACGTAACGTAACGTAACAAACACAACACAACACAACATAACAACATCACATCACATCACATCACAACACAACACAACATAACATAACACTACTAACCAGAGCGCATAAAATATTCATCAGATCAATCCTTGAATACAGCTCATCTGTCTGGAACCCACACTGCATATCGGACATTAATACAATAGAGCGTGACCAGATATACTTTATCAAAAGAATCCTCTATTTCTCTGTTCGCAACAGAATACGCTACCATACTTGAAATCCTAGGCTTAGAAAACTTAGAACTACATTGCATGACTTAAGCATAGCTCACAAAATTATCTGCTGCAACATCCTTCCTGTCAACGACTACTTCAGCTTCAACCACAACAATACACGAGCACACAACAGATGCAAACTGAAAATGAACTGCTCCAAACTTGATTATGAAAAATATGACTTCAGTAACAGAGTGGTTAACGCCTGGAACTCACTACCTGACTCTGTGGATTCTTCCCCAAACCTTTACCCTCAGACTGTCTATTGTTGACCTCACCCCATTTCTAAGAGGTTAGCAAGGGGCATGCCCACCGTTCCTGTCCAAATGTTCCCTTAATATGGTAAATGGTTTAGCTTTACTAGATAAGTTGCCAAAGCAATGGAAACTGCAGTTTAATGTTTCCAAATATAAAATAATGCACTTGGGGAAAAGGAATCTTCAATCTCAGTATTGTATTGGCAGTTCTGTGTTAGCAAAAACCTCAGAAGAGAAGGATTTAGGGGTAGTGATTTCTGACAGTCTCAAAATGGGTGAACAGTGCAGTCAGGTGGTAGGGAAAGCAAGTAGAATGCTTGGCTGCATAGCTAGAGGTATAACAAGCAGGAAGAGGGAGATTGTGACCCCGCTGTATAGAACACTGTGAGACCACATTTAGAATACTTTGTCCAGTTCTGGAGACCTTACCTACAAAAGATGTTGATAAAATTGAATGGGTCCAAAGATGGGCTACAAAAATGGGGGAAGGTTTTAAGCATAAAACCTTCCCCCATAAATCCCCAAGTGCATTTATCAGGAAAGACTTAATGAACTCAATCTCTATAGTCAGGAAGACAGAAGGGAAAGGGGGGACACGATCGAAGCATGTAAATATGTTAAAGGGTTAAATAAGGTTCAGTAGGGAAGTGTTTTTAATAGGAAAGTGAACACAAGAACAGGGGGGCACAATCTGAGGTTAGTTACTGAATTTAAACATGCCTGGGATAAACATATATCCATCCTAAGATAAAATACAGGAAATAGTATAAGGGCAGACTAGATGGACCATGAGGTCTTTATCTGCCGTATTATCAAATACGTACTTGAATAAACAAGCAAGCAAACAAACAAATAAGTAGCAATTTTCATGTGTCATGCCTTCATTAATTCATTGTGTTTTGAATGAATGAATGGCATCCATAGAAGAAAAGAAAAGAAAAGATCAAAGGGACAACTGCAACTTATGTGGTTAACAAAACGCTATGTCTTCAACTACTTATTTCTACTTATTAAAGTAATTTGGGTGGGAGAGATGAAGCTATGCAGAAACTGCTTATTAATGAAACCCTGGGGCATAAAGGGGGTGTCTCTATTCTAGCAGTGGGGGACAGAAAACAGTATAAAAGAGCTTCTTGTGTTGAGAGCTTCCATCAGCTTCATCTCCTCCTCTTGACTGCTTCTCTAAGAGTCTCTCTGGTAAGTCCCTCTGAGATGCCTTCTAAGCTGTTACAGTTCTGGAATGGGATGGCATTACAAGATATCCTACTTAGAATCTGATAGATGGATGAGAGGAAGGAAGGAAGGAAAGAAAGAAAGAAAGAAAGAAGGAAGGAAGGAAGGAAAGAAGGAAAGAAGGAAAGAAGGAATTAATTGAAACAGGTCCTATCTCCTCTTAGGAATAGCCTAGAAAATTGTTTCGCTCTGACCTTTCCAAGCTCTGAGCATTCAGAAAATATGTTTGCCTTAAAATGAGATTTTCAGTGACCTATATTTCATTCAAACGTTAGGACAAAAACTTCCAGATTTGTAGAACTATGGAACAGCCATCTGATAGGGGTTGTAGCTTCTCCATCTCTGGAAATTTTTCAGAAAAGACTAAACAATTACTTCTGGTTCTCATGCTTAACCAGTTGAAATGTCCCTGGGTCTCACATGGTCACTGTTAATTAGCTTTCCAGGCGGCTTCCATGAAGCAAAGTCAATAGGGAAACCTGAGTTCTTTTAATGACTAAAGGAAAACAGGTTGTAAAATCAATTCTGATTCATTTAAGGACTACACCACTTGGCAATGGGATCCAAATCTGTGTGTTTGAAAATGAGGACATTATTTATGACAGACCCAAGTGTGATCATGACTTGCTTCCAGAAGTTGTGGATACTCCAACACCAGGTTTTTTAAAGAAGAAATGGGATAGTTATTTGTCTAAAATGGTAGAGGGGGTTGGACTAGAAGACCTCTGAGGTCTCTTCCAACTCTGTTATTCTGTATGTTGGGCCTACCTGTCCATGATACCAGAAAGAGTCTTTTGTTTTTTCCTTGAGGAAATTCCTGCTTTCTGTGAATCACAAAACCCATGCTTCTTCTTCCAACAGCTCTTCCATCTAGTCATGGCTTACTGTGGACCTTCTTGTGCTGTGCCATCTTGTGCCTCCGCCCCAGCTGTTGGCTTCGGATCAGCTGGTTCCAGAGGCCTTGGTTGTGGTCTTGGCTATGGAGGTTTCGGCTATGGAGGTCTTGGCTATGCAGGTCTTGGCTATGGTTTAGGTTATGGCTATGGAGCTGGCGCTTTGGCCGAAACCTCAGGAAGCCTGGGCACCCTGGCCGGAGTCCACCCACAGCCCATCAACCAGATCCCACCATCCGAGGTGACCATCCAGCCACCTGCAGTTGTGGTCACCATCCCTGGCCCCATCCTCTCCGCCAGCTGTGAGCCTGTCGCTGTTGGAGGCAACACTCCATGTTCCCCCGGAGGTATTGGACGCTTCGGTGCTGGCTATTTTGGAGGCCGCCTGGGACGTTTTGGTCGCCGTGGCAGCATCTGCAATCCTTGCAACCTCCCTTGTTAAGGAAACCAGGACTCTTCATGATCAAACAGAAATTTTAGAATATTGGCTAAGACATCTCTGGGTCCTACATTGGCCTGCATCTAGCTTTCACTTTCTGCATGGTACTATCTATCTGGCCACCTTCAGCAGATAGTACCATGCCTTTCTGCAGTAGTAGGTTATGAATTAATTACTACTGGTTTGTGCATGCGCTTGCATGCACAGAAGCTTCCCGGGTGGGTGGGTGGAGCCTTCTGCCACTGCTGCTATCAGTTCTTAAGAACCGGTCCGAACCAGGAGCAATCTCCCACTGCCTTCCTGTTAAATGAGCCCCCTGCTAAATTGATAAGGGAAGGGATTTTAAATGAAGTTACGAAGGAAAGATCTGTGAACATTTAGAAGTTTGTCTCTTCCCTGCTTTCTAAAATTATTTCTAAAACCGGAAATATGGATTGCTTTGGACTGCTTGACGCATTTGATGGTTTCTCTTAATGTTTTTTCTTTGCACTTGAATAAAAGCGATTCTGCATTGTAAACTACTAATTCTCCTTGGTTGTCATTTGAAGATGGGTGAAATCTTCTCTTGGTGGCTGTGGAGGTTTTCTCCATGGATCCTGGATGGGGTAGGGATGGAAAGAGAAGGATGGCTATAATTCCCCTGCTGATGGTAGATGAAGCAGATGGGTTTTTCCTTTGCATTCTTCTGTACAGAACTGGGCTGGGCCTTGGTCAAAGCTGACAGAGGGACTATGACAATTCTGGTTCTCCTGCCCCTCTGTTCTGCCTTGCTGACACTACGCTTGGAGAACTATGCATAGTTTTCAGTACCACATCAGGGGAAGGTGACAAGAAGACATGGTATATCCTCTTTGGTATAGGATTGATCTAGAAGACCACCAAGGTTCTATTTTGACTGACTGACTGACTGACTGACTGACTGATTGATTGATTGATTGATTGATTGATTGATTGATTGATTAACTGATTGGCTTGAGGATATGTCTTATGAGGACAAGCCAAAGGAACATGAGATGATCAGTCTGAAGTCAGCAAACTTAGGGGAATCCCCATAGCTCCTCCATAGGACCAGTACCGGACCAGTACCAGGACCACGATGGGAAGGTGCAATCAAGATGTTCATGGACCATCTGTTATGGCCACAAACCAGTACAAGCTGCCAGATTTAGATGGCATCTAAAATTTAATGGATCATAGTTATCCAAAGCATGAAGGCCAATGAGTTTGATTCCCTGAAGAGGCTTTGAATTCTCATAGAACAACATCTGGCTTCTCACCTCTGAAGATGCCCCATAAAGATGAAATAGGTAACATCCTATCTCCTATGTTCTTATCTGAGAACACACAGGCTATATACTATGTTTTTTAAAGGAGAAATTTCTCCTTCCTGAAAGATGGTGGAGGGCATCTCATAACAAAAGTTCAACCTATTATCCAAAGCACCTGAAGGTAGAACAAGAAGCAATGGATAGAAACTAATCGAAGAGAGATCCAACTTAGAAATTAGGAGATTTCCTGATAGTTAGAACAATGAATCAGTGGAATGGTTTTCTTCCAGAAGTTGTAAGTGATCTATCACTGGAGGTTTTAAAGAAGAGACTGGACAGCCATTTGTTTGGAAAGATCTACAGTCTCCTGCTTCATGAGAAGGTCCCTTCCAACTTTGTTATTCTGTTATTTCTGTTAAGGACTAGGGAGAAAGGATAGCAGTCTTGCAAAAAGTTTTTGGAGAAGAGCGGCTTACAAATCTAAATAATAATGATAATAATGATGATAATAATGATAATAATGATGATAATAATGATAATAATGATAATAATGATAATAATGATAATAATGATAATAATAATGATGATGATAATAATGATAATAATAATGATAATAATAATAATACTGATATTGATAATGATAATAATAATAATAATAATAATAATAATAATAATAATAATAATAATTTTTAAAAAGCGGTGGCTCACAGCTGCTAAATTGCACAAGACGCCAGTGTGGACAGAAGCAGCTGCTGCTGCAGTGAGCAGAAATGGAGGGGAGCAGACCCCAAAAGGCCACTCTGTCGAGCCTTGCTGTGTGGCGTGGGCACAATGCGTGGGCACATGTTAATGCTCACATTTTCAGCAAAACGAGGGTGGAATTATCTGAATGCCACCACTGGAGAGGACCTATTGAAAAAATCCCCTGATGTTATAATAGGCTAAAGGAGAAGTGGATGGCAAAGGAAGAGATGTTTAGATAGTGTCATCAATATAATGAACATGAATTTGGGCAAAATCTGAGAGACAATTGAGGACACTGGAGCCTGGTGTGCTGTGGTCTGTGGGGCCACAAAGAGTCAGACACAACTTAGTGACTGAACAACAACCTTTTAATTGAAGTGACTGGAATTCTTCCAATATATTTTAAATAGGCTGGTTTTCCACGGTAAATCATTCTTCAAAATTAACTTTCTTGAAATGACCAAAACATACGATAAGGCACTATTTCACTAGAACAGGAGTTTAGGATCACATCAATTCTAGTAGAGTGCAGGCCCTGACAGACACCCTAAACAAATTATTCTGTGCATGGTGGCAATAGTTGTGTTGTGGAGGAGATGCAGTTAGTCTAGAGCCCTTTCTCCACTTTATAGAAACATAAGAACATAAGAGCCATGCTGAATCGGGCCAAAGCCCATCAAGTCCAGCATTCTGTGTCACACAGTGGCCCACTAATTGTCCATGGGGATCTTGAGCAGAAAGAGAAGGCAAGACCCTCCCTTTCCCTTGACTCCCAACAAATGGTACCCAAGGGAATCCTGCCTGCCTCAACCAACATAGAGGTGGCATATGGACATCCGTTTCAATAACCACCATGGATACACTTGGCATCCATGAATCTGTCTAATCCTGCCTTGAAGCTATCAAGGCTGACAGCTGTCAGGACATCTTCTAAAAGTGAATTCCAAAAACCAATGACCCTCTGGGTGAAGAAATATTTCCCTTGATTTGTCCTCACTTTCTTTCCTATGAGCTTTAGGGAGTGCCCCCTTGTCCTAGTATTGTGTGATATAGAAAAGAATTTTTCCATATCTACCTTTTCTATCCCATGCATGATTTTATACACTTCGATCAAGTCACCCTTTAAATGCCGTCTTTCAAGACTGAAGAGACCTGATTTCATAAGGGAGGTGCTCCATTTCCTTGATCATACTTGTTGCCCTTTTTTCAAATTATGTGTGGAAAAAAGCAGCTGTCCTATAAAATTGAGCAAGTTTTTTTTTAATTAGCTCCATGATGTTCTTGGAAAAATTTCAAAAAACAATTTATGCCCATTTTGGAGCTACACTATTGAACATGAGATTTGTGCTACTGCAGTTCTCATTAGTGCTGTACGATACTTTTATTGGAGGTGGGATCTTGGTGCTGAAGTCTTTCAAACTCTCTCAGCAGATTTTAGATAATTATTTATGCAATGATTTTCAAATGGAGACACCGATCTTACAGGAATGGTACTATTTTATTTTATTTTATTTTATTTTATTTTACAGTGATCCCCCGTTTATTGCATCCCCAACCATTGCGAACAGGGTACTTCGCGATTTTTGAGCAATTGCTACCATCTCGATCGTTGCGAAACGCTTTACATGGTACTTCGCGATTTTTGAGCAATTGCTACCATCTCGATCGTTGCGAAACGCTTTACAGGCTACATCGCGATTTTTCAAAAAAAAAAAAAAAGTTAAAAATACAGTACTTGCCCGGTTTTTCCCGCCCAAACTGACCAAACTGACGTGTGGCATTGCTGGTTGGCCGAAATCTCGGCCAATCAGCTTTGCCATTGCAATGGCAATGGTGATACAGCAAAATTTCAGCCAATCACCATTGTCATTGCTGATGGGCAGAAATCTCGGCCAATCAGTGATTTGCTTTCCTTTCCTTTGCAACTTGCAACTTGTGCAGCCGTTTCTGTCTTGGAACTTTGTGAGCTGTTGGTCGGAGCTGTTTCTTGCATTGGAGCTCTGTCTTGGATCTGTTTCTTCGATCTCTTGCTTGGAGCTCTGTCTTGGATCTGTTTCTTCGATCTCTTGCTTGGAGCTCTTTCTTGGATCTGTTTCTTCGATCTCTTGCTTGGAGCTCTTTCTTGGATCTGTTTCTTCGATCTCTTGCTTGGAGCTCTTTCTTGGATCTGTTTCTTCGATCTCTTGCTTGGAGCTCTTTTGTGAAGACTTCGTGGAAGATGGCACCTAAACGTTCCATGCGGAGTGGAGCCGGAGATGCTAAAAAGAGCAGGAAGATGCTGACAATTAAGGAAAAGATTGAACTTTTGGACATGCTGAAAGCGGGACATTCTAATGTAGAGGTTGGTCGGCATTATGGGATCAACGAATCGACTGTGCGATACATTAGGAAAGAGGAGAAGAAGATAAGGCAAAGTTCTCTGATATCATTCAACAAGGGTGCAAAAAGAATAGTGACGCCTAGAAACAAAAGGCTTATGAAGATGGAAGCTGCTTTGTCTGTGTGGGTACAAGACTGCCGCAAAAAGAGCATTGCTTTGGATACCAACACTATAAGAACCAAAGCACAACAATTGTACAACCGTCTTGAAGACACAGAAGAAGGCGATGCAGATGAGGGAAACGCAGGTAAGGGCTGAGGTTTTTTATTCTGTCATTACATACTGTATTTAAGTGTTAAGTGTTAAGGGTGGAAGGATGGATGGAAGGAGGGAGGGATGGATGGATGGGGGGAGGGAGGGAGAGAAGGGAGGGAGAGAAGGAGGGAGTGATGGAAGGATGGATGGAGGGAGGGAGGGATGTTAGGAGGGAGGGAGAGAAGGGAGGGAGAGAAGGAGGGAGTGATGGAAGGATGGAGGGAGGGAGGGATGTTAGGAGGGAGGGAGAGAAGGGAGGGAGAGAAGGAGGGAGTGATGGAAGGATGGAGGGAGGGAGGGAGGGAGAGAAGGAGGGAGTGATGGAAGGAGGGAGGGAGGGATGTTAGGAGGGAGGGAGAGAAGGAGGGAGTGATGGAAGGATGGATGGATGGAGGGAGGGAGGGATGTTAGGAGGGAGGGAGGGAGAGAAGGAGGGAGTGATGGAAGGAGGGAGGGAGGGAGGGATGTTAGGAGGGAGGGAGA
This sequence comes from Erythrolamprus reginae, assembly GCF_031021105.1. Classification (NCBI taxonomy): domain Eukaryota; kingdom Metazoa; phylum Chordata; class Lepidosauria; order Squamata; family Dipsadidae; genus Erythrolamprus; species Erythrolamprus reginae. The sequence continues at coordinate 77,056,753 of NC_091952.1, forward strand.
GAAGGAGGGAGTGATGGAAGGATGGATGGATGGAGGGAGGGAGGGATGTTAGGAGGGAGGGAGGGAGGGGAGGGATGGAAAGACTGTATGCTTTCATTCAAGTCACTTCTCTCTCCCTTTCCTGTCATTCTCTGTAGATGACTCTGAAGACCCCCAGCCATCAACATCTTCTGCTTCTTCAGCCCAAGCCACATTCACAGCAAGCAAAGGGTGGTTTGACAGATTTCAACGGCGCTATGGCCTGAAGAGTGTGTCATTGCATGGAGAAGCTGCCTCAGCAGATACAGGTGCAGCTGAAAACTTTGTCCGGCACACCTTTAGAGATCTAATTGCAGAAGGGGACTACCATCCAGAACAGGTGTTCAACATGGATGAAACAGGCCTGTTCTGGAAGAGGATGCCTTCACGGACTTTCTTGATGCAAGATGAAGCCAAAGCCCCTGGCTTTAAGGCCATGAAAGATAGAGTGACTTTGGTCATGTGTGGGAATGCAGCAGGCTTTTTGCTGAAGCCAGGGCTAATTTATAAGTCACAAAATCCAAGAGCCCTCAAGAACAGAAATAAGAATGCATTGCCAGTGTACTGGATGCATAATCCTAAAGCATGGATTACAAAACCCCTCACGCGGGACTGGTTTCATCACTGCTTCATCCCACAGGTGCAGGTTTATTTGGCTGCCAAAGGACTAGATTTCAAAGTGCTTCTCCTAATGGACAATGCCGGAGGCCATGATGATCTGGCAGATGAACATGATGGGGTGCAAGTCGAATTCTTGCCACCAAACACCACATCGCTTATCCAGCCGATGGATCAAGGTATTATCCGCGCATTTAAGGCACTGTACACACGCAATTCTCTTGGAAGCATCGTGGCAGCAATGGATGCTGATGCAAACTTCACATTGAAGGCCTACTGGCGTCAGTACACAATTGCATCTTGTCTGACGAACATTCAGAGTGCCTTAGTGGATATGAAGTCGCAGACAATGAATGCCTGCTGGAAGAAATTGTGGCCAGAAGTGGTGCATGATCACAGGGGATTTGCTCCCGAAGAAATCCAAGATGCTGCAGTCCAGAAGTCTGTGAAGCTGGCACAGGCACTGGGTGGAGAAGGCTTCGTTGACATGACACCAGCGGAAGTCAATGGTTTGATAGATGAGCATGGCCTACCGCTGACAGACAAAGATCTGGAGGAGCTGACCAGGTCAGCGAGTGAAGAAGAGGAGGGAGTTGTAGAAGCTGAGGAAGAAGAAGATGTTGGCCTAACGCTAGAGCGGCTTGCAGAAATGAACAGAACTGCTGCACATCTGCAACGCATGGCGGAACTTTGGGATCCCAACATGACTCGCTCTATACACTTTAAGGCCTCCCTTGACAACACCATTGCACCATACAGAGCCTTGTTAGCCAAGCAAAAGAAAACGCGCCAACAACTGCCCATAACTATGTTTCTCACGAAAACCAAGAGGTCTGCCACAACATCACCTGCAGCGTCCATTGTAGACATGGTGATAGAAGAAGATCCCGATTTATCCTAGTTATGCTAACCCCCCCCCAAAAATGTAAAAAATAAATAAATATTTTTATTGTTTCTATCAGGATGACTAAGTGTATTCAATGTGTACAGGTTACAGGTACAGGTAGAGGTACAGTAAGGGGATGGGAAATGGTAATTTGTGGGTTGAAAGTGTTGGGACTGAGTGGCATAGAGAAGAATGAATGACTGAGTGAATGAAATTCAAACACAGGTGAGGGCTGGGGTTTTTTATTCTGTCATTGTTTAAGTGCTTTTTACTAAAGGAAGGAGGGAGGGATGGAAGGAGGACATGAGAGCCAAAAACCAGGTAAAAAATGGGCTTTAAAATCAAAAGTGGCAGGTTTACTCACTGAGAGCTAGGAACTTGACCAGAAGAAACCCTGTTAAAAATGGGCTTTAAAATCAAAAGTGGCAGGTTTTACTCACTGAGAGCTAGGAACTTGACCAGAAGAAACCCTGTTAAAAATGGGCTTTAAAATCAAAAGTGGCAGGTTTTACTCACTGAGAGCTAGGAACTTGACCAGAAGAAACCCTGTTAAAAATGGACTTTAAAATCAAAAGTGGCAGGTTTACTCACTGAGAGCTAGGAACTTGACCAGAAGAAACCCTGTTAAAAATGGACTTTAAAATCAAAAGTGGCAGGTTTACTCACTGAGAGCTAGGAACTTGACCAGAAGAAACCCTGTTAAAAATGGGCTTTAAAATCAAAAGTGGCAGGTTTTACTCACTGAGAGCTAGGAACTTGACCAGAAGAAACCCTGTTAAAAATGGGCTTTAAAATCAAAAGTGGCAGGTTTTACTCACTGAGAGCTAGGAACTTGACCAGAAGAAACCCTGTTAAAAATGGGCTTTAAAATCAAAAGTGGCAGGTTTTACTCACTGAGAGCTAGGAACTTGACCAGAAGAAACCCTGTTAAAAATGGGCTTTAAAATCAAAAGTGGCAGGTTTACTCACTGAGAGCTAGGAACTTGACCAGAAGAAACCCTGTTAAAAATGGGCTTTAAAATCAAAAGTGGCAGGTTTTACTCACTGAGAGCTAGGAACTTGACCAGAAGAAACCCTGTTAAAAATGGGCTTTAAAATCAAAAGTGGCAGGTTTACTCACTGAGAGCTAGGAACTTGACCAGAAGAAACCCTGTTAAAAATGGACTTTAAAATCAAAAGTGGCAGGTTTACTCACTGAGAGCTAGGAACTTGACCAGAAGAAACCCTGTTAAAAATGGGCTTTAAAATCAAAAGTGGCAGGTTTACTCACTGAGAGCTAGGAACTTGACCAGAAGAAACCCTGTTAAAAATGGGCTTTAAAATCAAAAGTGGCAGGTTTACTCACTGAGAGCTAGGAACTTGACCAGAAGAAACCCTGTTAAAAATGGACTTTAAAATCAAAAGTGGCAGGTTTACTCACTGAGAGCTAGGAACTTGACCAGAAGAAACCCTGTTAAAAATGGGCTTTAAAATCAAAAGTGGCAGGTTTACTCACTGAGAGCTAGGAACTTGACCAGAAGAAACCCTGTTAAAAATGGACTTTAAAATCAAAAGTGGCAGGTTTACTCACTGAGAGCTAGGAACTTGACCAGAAGAAACCCTGTTAAAAATGGGCTTTAAAATCAAAAGTGGCAGGTTTTACTCACTGAGAGCTAGGAACTTGACCAGAAGAAACCCTGTTAAAAATGGACTTTAAAATCAAAAGTGGCAGGTTTACTCACTGAGAGCTAGGAACTTGAGAGCAGGAAAAAACCATGAAAAATAACCATTGCCAGCCTCCGAACTGCCGTCGCCCCACCGTCTGCGCACGCGCGGACTTAAAATAATTTAAAAAAAAGATCGCGCATGCGCAGACGGTGTTTTTACTTCCGCAGCGCTACTTCGCGAAATTTCGCTCATTGCGGAGGGTCCTGGAACGGAACCCTCGCAATAACCGGGGGATCACTGTATTTTATTTTATTTTATTATTTTATTTTATTTTATTTTATTTTATTTTTTCATTCATTCATTCATTTAAATGGGACGATTTGGGCAGCACAGAGATCAATGCCTATATATTCAGATTCTCCTGGAAGATATGCTGCTCTTAAACATCCTTCTCATAGTGATGCCCTTATATTTCTTCATCTCTTTCATATTCTCTCTTAACCAAATGGGAACAAATAAGCTGCTAAGACAATATCAGTATTTAATTCTGTAAAGCTATTAACTGAATACTGCTGATCTTTGTTCTGCTGTAACTTGTCTATGGTAGCTGGAAAGAAGGTTTTATTGCCAGAAAGGTCCCATCCAGAAGTGAAATGCTCCAGGTTCGCTTGTGCCTATCAATCATTGGAGAACTGGTCGCCAAGGTAGTGTGAGGCTCCGCCCATCTTCATGGACGCTGCCATTTGGGGTTTTTTATCCTCTGTGTATGCGCAAAGCACTCTGTGCATGTGCAGAGGGTAAAAGAACCCAGCATCCGGGCAGGTGGGCGGAGCCTCGTACTGCCTTTGAGACTGGCTCTCCAACAACCAAGAGGCATGAGTGAACCAGGAGCATTTCACGCCAGGTCTTGTCATGTTTCAAAGAGATGCCATGATTTTCTTTCTTTTCCATTTGCTGAGGTGATGTATTTCCTTTTGCTTGCCTTCAAGCTTTTTTGGGTCAGCGGCCTTAAGCTGCTTGTCTCCTGAGCAGAAATGACTGGGAATAAAGCTGGTTTAAGACATGTCTGTAAAGATTTCATTTTTCAGCTTTGATAACAATGCTAGCCAAGTATATTGTCTGAAAAGCAATTACATGCTCCTCACTAACTGATCAGTTTCCGGGATTGTTTACCATCCCTTTTACCATCCCTTCAGATTGTGCAGAATGCAGCTGCGAGAGCAGTCATGGGCTTCCCAAGGTATGCCCATGTTACACCAACACTCCGCAGTCTGCATTGGTTGCCGATCAACCTCCAGTCACAATTCAAAGTGTTGGTTATGACCTATAAAGCCCTTCATGGCATCGGACCAGAATATCTCCGAGACCGCGTTCTGCTGCACGAATCCCAGCGACCAATTAGGTCCCACAGAGTGGGCCTTCTCCGGGTCCCGTCAACTAAACAATGTCAGTTGGCGGGCCCCAGGGGAAGAGCCTTCTCTATGGCGGCCCCAACTCTCTGGAACCAACTCCCCCCAGAGATTAGAACTGCCCCCACCCTCCTTGCCTTTCGTAAACTCATCAAAACCCACCTTTGCCATCAGGCATGGGGGAACTGAGATATCTCCCCCGGGCCTATACAATTTATGTACGGTATGGTATGTTTGTACGTATGTCTGCTTAATAATGGGTTTTTTAAAATATTTTAAATTGTAAATTATTAGATTTGTTATGAACTGTTTTACTCTGCTGTGAGCCGCCCCGAGTCTACGGAGAGGGGCGGCATACAAATCTAATAAATAAATAAATAAATAAATCCCACCATGCTGAGGAAAGCAACCTGGACCTCTTTTGTTTCTGTTTTGTAAAACAGAGTTACCTTGAAGTAAGGTGGGGGGGGGAGCATACATTTTACAAATAAAATAAAGGCCCAATGTTTCATCAGTCCACCTGTCTACTGTTTACAACATAGTCCTTTCAGCAGTTCCAAGAAGGTTCCCCATTCATTTGAATTATTCAGATGACTCTGAGGGCACCCAAAAACTAGCTGAATTCCACCACATGTCTATGTTTAATTACAGTTTACCACTAATTAACATGGGAAGGAGGGTACATTCAAGGACATACAGTTAACAAACATGTCAGCTGCATGCATGCTATGCAAATTTTCTATGACCCTGAGCTATGCAAATTGCTCAGGGCCATTAAAAGACTCACTCACTGCTTAATTCTAATGGCTTTGGTTATATTTCCACTTAGCTCTGCTTCCTGTTATAAACAGCTTTAAATTTGATTTCCAGGTCTTTGAAAGCTGAATCAACAAGCATGATAAACATTCTCACTGTCAACACCGAGATTCCAAAGTTTCTTCTGAGAATAGAAATGTATTTATGTTCAGTTACTCATAATTTACAAGAGAGAGAAAGAAGCAAAAAATAAAAGAACATAAAGAACTAATTAAGGAGCCTTCATCAAATAATTTTGTATGAGGGAAGAATCAAATGCTGCTGAAAAGATCATAATTCAGTAGCAGATGTTGTCTATGGACAAAGTCTCAGCTTCCGTTTCTAACTCTTTCAATTGAAAAGATCAAATAGCAGGTAATGAAAAATGCCCCATCTGAGACTAGAAGCCAGTCAGTATATGGAATTAGATACAGTGGTACCTCTACTTAAGAACGCCTCTACTTAAGAACTTTTCTAGATAAGAACCGGGTGTTCAAGATTTTTTTGCCTCTGCTTAAGAACCATTTTCTACTTAAGAACCCGAGCCCGGAAAAATTTCCCAGGAAATTTGAGAGCGAACACAAAGGCCCCGCCAATTTCCTGCCATTCCCCCTGGGTTTCTCTCTCTGGCGCAGTGTATGGAAGGCGCGTGCTCCTCCTCGCCACCTCACAGTCCCTCTTATTTTTAAGCCTTAAAGTTTTGGATTTTTTTGATTCCCCTCACCTCACCTTCTTCCTTCAGCAGCGACTGTCCTCCTCCTCCTCTTCTTCCTCTTCCTCCGCCTCCTCCCACCCAAATTCCTAGTTTTTATTTCTTTCCTAATAGGTTTGCACGCCTTATTTGCTTTTACATTGATTCTTATGGGAAAAAAATCTTCTACTTAAGAACGTTTCTACTTAAGAACCTGGTCACGGAACGAATTAAGTTCTTAAGTAGAGGTACCACTGTAGACAAATAATCCGAACTACCAGGAAGAATTTGGGGGGAAATATTCACAAATGCAATCATCTTAATGTGCACTTGATTTAATGTCATTCCATTACTTAAAATAATATTGTTAGATTAGAGATTAAAATAAAATTGATTTCCTTATACTAAGTAAGAGCCGATCACGAGCTCAGCATACAAAAGGCAGCCTGCAATGCGCCATACCTCTCTTTTAAGATCCTATCTTCATGCTTCATATATACACATATATGAAGAATTATAACTTGCCGTAAGAAAAAAAAATCAGTTTTCTGTCAGTAAGTGTCCAAAATGTATACCCTAGGCCCGTGATGGTGAACCAATGGCAAGCATGCCACAGGTGGCATGAAAACCATCTCTGCAGGCACACGAGTTGTTTCCCAGCGCAGCTCCACTGGGCTCCCACTGGCCAGTTGATTTTGGGGTATCTGCCATGGGATGACGTGTGCATGCAGTGGGGGTCACACAAGCATGCACAGGGGTGGGGGAAGCCTCTGAAGCCTGGGGACAGTGAAAAATGGGCCTCCTGGAGGTTCTGGAAGTCCAGAAACAGGCCCATTTCCATCTTTGGAAGTCCAGAAACAGCCCATAGGAGGCTGTTTTCGCCCTCCCGGAAACTCAAAGAAAGCCTCTGGAGCCAGGGTAGGGTGAAAGAAGAATAATTCCCCATGACACAATATTTCTCATTGCTCAGCATTTTTGCTATTAGAAAGTGTCAGCTAATGTTTAGGAAAAGTCAGTTTCGATCTACTGCTTCTAGGTTTGCCTTTATACTAGTAGGAAGACTCAGCATGCCAGACAGACAATTCTTGTCCTTATTTCCTTTTAACATTTCTCTTCTCCAGATTAACACACACAGCTTTTCAATTGCTTATCTTATCATAAATCTGCTTTCAACTCCATATGTTTGGTTATTTAATAAATACTAAGTCTTTCTTCCTATCTTAAGCAAGCACTGTACTATCTTATATCTTTCCTCAAGCCACACATTTATATTACTTTGGAAACTTAAAGACTTTCCAAATCTAAAAGGGGGTTTAGGGAGAGGAACAGAACAAAAGGATGATAAAGAAAAAGACACCCACAAGTGGTAGGATATGCAGCAAAGAGAAAGAGAAGTAGGAAAGGAGTGTTTTTAATAGGAAAGTGAACACAAGAACAAGGGGGCACAATCTGAGGTTAGCTGGGGGAAAGATTAGAAGTAACATGAGAAAATATTATTTTACTGAAAGAGTAGTAGATGCTTGGAACAAACTTCCAGAAGACGTGGTTGGTAAATCCATAGTAACTGAATTTAAACATGCCTGGGATAAACATATATCCATCCTAAGATAAAATACAGGAAACAGTATAAGGGCAGACTAGATGGACCATGAGGTCTTTTTCTGCCGTCAATCTTCTATGTTTCTATGTTTCTAAGAGCTTGCCTTTTGCAGAATTAGTTGACATTGAGGAAGGGAGACTAAAGGATTTCAAAGAAGATGTACTCAGGCACCTTGATGTTTACAGTAGGTTGATATTTCTGATCAGTTCTGTAATAAATTTCTCCACCATGGATGTGCCAATAAGTTGAAGCACACTATTTTTTATAAAAGTTCAGGTATAACTCTGTCATTATCAGGTTTTTAATGGACGACATATTTTTCTCCTTCTATCAGCTATGACCATCTGGTTGCCCAGATTACAATCTAGGTAACACTTGTAATTTTCTTCTGAGTGTATACATACAAAGCTAAGTGCATCCGAAACCAATAGACTAGGATGAGTAGGGGTGGGGGGGTGAGAGGCTCGCCACGTGGCACAATCAAGGCGCTGCCCTGCACGCGACCTGCTCGAGGCCCCTGGATTCCGCTGGGAAACACAAGCCATGGGGGGGAAAGGCTACCCCCTCTCTCCCCAGCGCTCGCCCTGGTAGCCCGGCAGCGAAACACTCCGGGCGCGCAAAAAGTCATGACCCCGAAATCGGCGGCCAAAACAAACCAAGTGGAGGAAGGGAACAAAAGGGGCCTCTCAGCTGCTGTCGCCCACTCCCTAGCGCTCGCCCAGGCCGCCCCGCACCGAAACGCTCCCGGCACGTTGCCAGCTGGGTTGTCAGAGCCCTGGATCACCTGCCCGGACAAAACACAGGTCCCGAAACTGCGATCCCAGCAGGCAAGCCGACCAAAGCCCCTGCGCGCCCCGCCGCTATATACACAAGGTTGGGGGGGTGTATTGGGGCCGCCGGCCCGCGCCAGCCATCTGACCACCTCCCCCCCCTTTCCCCAAGCAAGCAAACCGGGCGGGAAAAGGTGGATTTCGACGCTCGTGTAGGCGCCGTCCGCGCTGCTGGCAATGAAGAAGGCAATCCAACGAGGAGGCGAGCTCCGTTTTGTGGCGAGCTCGGGGCCAAGAGAAGCCGGGGGGGCAAGCAAGCCCTGATAAAGGGCACACGCCCCGCCCCTCGGCTTTCCCAGAATGCCCGAGCGGCCACTGATTGCTCTGGGGCGTTCCCGCGCTATCGCGGGAAACGCCCCCCAGCTGATGGGGGAGCCGAGTTGGTTCCCGCCATTGGCAATTTTCGGCCAGGCGTTATTTCGCCCGGCCTCTTATTTGCATTAGAATTCAGGCCAAACATTTATTCGTCTCCTTAGCTCTCTTTTACTTACTATTAGCTACCGTGTTTCCCCGAAAGTAAGACAGTGTCTTACTTTCTTTTTACCCCCAAAAGCCCCACTACATCTTACTTTCGGGGTATGTCTTATATTGGAAAAAAATTGAAAGGGTCGCGTTCCCGAAGGCATCTCCCCAGAGTCCAGAAGGGCAGCCGCGGGACAGGAGCCTCGTGAGCCCTTTTCCAAGTTCAACCTCAGGGCTCCAAGTGGCGTGCACGCGTGGAGCCACAGACGCGTGTCGGGGAAGCATGTGTCTGGATGGGAGGAGCCGTTCTGCGCAGTTGGGCAGCCCCACCTACCTGCCGGAAAGGAGACGGGCGAAGGAGGGCTCAGCTCCGGCCGCTCGCCTCGGAGCTGGTTGGCTTCGCTGGCCGCTTGCAGCCGAGCCTCGGCAGGACTCGGTTGCTGGGACGAGCGCCTTCGCTGCAAGCCGCCGCCCGCTCGGCTCACTTCGGACCAGCGCCGTCCTTCGCTTTGCCAAGCCGGGGAAGAGGCGGTGGCGCCGCGGCGAGGCGAAGGCGAGGGGTGCGCGGGGAGCTTGGAAGCGACGTCATCAGGCTCCCCCCCGGCAATACCCCCGTGTTTCCCCGAAAGTAAGACATATGTCTTACTTTCGGGGTACGGCTTATATTAGCCGACCCCCCTGAAACCCCCGATACGTCTTACAATCGGGGGTGTCTTACTATCGGGGAAACAGGGTATTAGGGAAAACAGTGGTCTTGAAGCAAGAAAGGATAAATTCACATATGCCCAAATACATTTGAGTTTAGGGAAGAGAAGGTAGCTCTTAATTTCCAAGTTCTTTTAAATGAATTCATCACTGACATTTAGCATTCATGGATTTTAAAATGTGACCATCCAACACAGTGTCATTGAATATGTAAAATCTAAACCTTCATAAAAACAACGGTGAGAATGTTGTTACCGAATCAGATCCAGCAATGCATCTGCAGAACTCATGATTGGCTTTGCACCTTCTTCGGTGTCTTCCTTCTGGGCTGCCCCACCAGGATGGATAATAGAGACCATAATGATTCCCACAATCACAGCCACAAATGTAGTCCACAGGTAGTAAGTAACAGTAATGATGCCTAATCGACTAGATGTTTTAGCATCCAGAGCTGCTAGTCCTGACATCAAGCTGTGGAAAGAAAACACGAAGTATGTATTATTATTTTTTCTCCGCCTTCCTTTTTTCCTTTCTTATTCAATTATGTCTATTACTATATTCATGGAAAGGACAACAAATTTCAATCTAATCTCTCCTTGAGGAAAGGTGATTAATGGAGGACTTGCTTTAGACTTCTTTTGTAGGAGACTATAGGAAAGAGCTGACCAGGAAAGAGTTAGCAGAAAGCCTTATTTGAAACTTAAATGGAAGATTCAACATTCACAACCTATGTGGTTAATTCATACTCTGTATTCAGCTTTCAAGGCCTAGGTTCAATTAAAATAGAGGAATCACATTGACTCATCTCTACAATTTGACACACTGAGCAAGTATGTACTCTATTTTGTTTTAAAATAGAGAATATCATATATCTTTTTTAGCCTCAATGACAGCTGCATACTTAATGAATCTAGCTATAACATGATGTCAGAAAGAAGTCACTAAACTTTAGTGACCTTTAATTCTAACAGGCAGCACAATAACCCAGAAATTAATTGAAATCTAAAGTCATGCAAGCAATCAAAACATAAACATAAATGGCAAACCATAAATAATTTTAAGCATTTTAATTGTGTAAACCATTTACTCTGTGACAGAATTGCTATTTAATAAACAAATGTCTTAATCTCTTCCAATTCCACCCAACATTTTCTTTATTTTATTTTTTCATTATCAGATAAGCAAACAAAATGGGTTGTTATGTGCGAGTCCAAACAATCTATTCTCAGTGTATAGTACAGATTATACCACATCTAAGAAAAAATAGCTTTTGCAACCATGAAATGACTCTAAGATCTGATCCTGCAAACAAATGAAAAAGCACTTTGTAGCTATTTCATCTGCTTGACTTTTGTAGAAAAAAAGAGGTGTCACAGGATATTCCCGTGCGTTCCAAAAGTAATGCAATTATTTTTTTATAGTAATTTATTGAACAGATTTGCACAAACACTTAAAATTATTCAAAGTACTGTCCTTGGGCTTCTAACAGTTTTTCCAGCAACTCTGCCATGAACGGTACGCGCCCTGGAAGGCGTCTTCGGGAATTTCTCACAAGGTCTTCGTCACGGCTGATTGGATCTCTTCTATGGATGAAAAACAGGTTCCTTTCAGGGCTGGGAACAAAAAGAAGTCTGCTGGGGTGACGTCAGGACTATGGGGGGGTGGGGAAGCGTTGGCACCTGGTGTTTGGCCCAGAACTCACGGACTCATAGTGCTTTGTGGCAAGGTGCATTTTCCATCCATAGCCATGACAAAACCTTGTGAGAGGTCTCTGAAGACGCCTTCCAGGGCACATACCGGTCATGGCAGAGTCACTGGAAAAAAATGTGTAGAGGTCCAAGGACAGTACTTTGAATAATATTAAGTGTTTGTGCAAATCTGTTCAATAAATTACTTTTATTGAACAGATTTATTGAACAGTTCCAAAAAATAATTGTAACGCACCCTGTATGAAAGAGAATGACACTGTAACATTAGATGAATGACCAATTCTTTATAAATTGCCAAAGCACTATTCATATTATGAATGAATTGTTTGGGTTTCTGGTACAGCTATAATTTTTTCCAGATTTGGAAAGTCGTACGAATCCACATCAATCCACAATGATGATGCAGTTTTATAATATATGCAAACTGAGATTAAAATGATTGGGATGCTGAATTTTTATAAAATAATTGTTGGATTTCAAATTTAAGGAATCTAAACGAGGCAAAATAATAAGAGACACTAATTTACCAGGTGAAATCCTTAGATAGAATAAAACAAGATATTCTGTTAAGTACAGAGAAGATCAAGGCCAGGGGTTACAAACCCTTGGTCCATGGACTGGTACCAGGCTGCAGCATGCCAGAAACTGGGCCATGCAAACAAGCAAAGCCCCATTTGTGGGATGCAGGTAGTACATAAAACCATGCCCCCACTGGTTCGCGGAAAAATCTCTCTCCACGGAACAGGTTCCTGGTGCCCAAAGGGTTAAGGGTCATTGATCTAGGCTGTTTATCGTCCCATAGAAATGACAACACTCTTAGATTCCTCTAAGTATAGTTTTCTAGTGAGGCATCTAGCTGTCAAAACACAACCCAGTTGTTCTTTATCAGTACACGTTGCAGCAAATCTGAGATGAAATCAGGATTGTTAAAGCTTTCAACACACCTTATTAACAATAGCCAAACTAACAATTATTAATGAATTATTTTTTATAATGTAGTGACTATCATTTAATGAAGTCATGTTGAAGTAGCGTTTATGCTCCGGCATAAAACAATGAAAACCTTGTGTCCTGAAAATTAATAATTTTTATATGTATATTTGTCAATTTCTATATTCCAGGTTTTGTTTGTAGATCAATGTAATATATATATATGTGTGTGTGTGTGTGTGTGTGTGTGTGTAAGATTTTATTGTATTTAGTTTCACTATATATTAGCACATGCCCTCTTTTCCAGAAGCTTTATTAATATCAAATACTAGAAAATTATCCATGATTACAGTTACAATATAACTTCCCAGATGTTGAGAATATTAAAGTACTCTTTCAAGTAATGAGAAAATGATAGTTGATCACTAAGAGAAGGCAATGCTGGAATGATTATTAAAAAAACAAACATGGTTTTTTGCTTATTGTAATGGATTAAAAGTAGCAGATTTACAGTTTAAACAAAACAACCAAAAGAAAGAAACCCAAAAGCCTCTTTTAAAAGGAAGTTAGAAAGACTGAATGTTCCTAAAAACAGATAAATTAATCATAATTCTTCCAAAAAGCAGTTTAGGCCATTTCAATTGCCAAGGACATAAATCTGTTTCTCCTATGTTATAATCTAACCTTCCAGTTTACAGGATCAGAAGGGAGAGAGAGAGAAGGAGAGGGAGAGAGACAGAGAGAGACAGACACACACAGAAAAAAAAATAAAGTTCAATTGCAAAATGTAATTCAAGTTAAGCAGAGAGATAATCAAACTTGAGTACTTTAGAACTAGTTACAGATTATTATGGAAAACTAGTTATCAGCATTCCATCACCCCAAACTATAGGTAGGCTTTAACTACCAACCATTATTTTAGTGGTCAAAATTATAAAAGCACTGAAAAAATGACTTCTCCCCATTTTTGACATCGATGAGTGTTGCAACATCCCCATGGTCACATAACAACATTTGGTTGTTTAGCATCTGGCCTTTACTTATGTCAGCTTCACAGCCCTGGGATCATGTGATCACTTTTTCTGAGTGTCGAGCCAGCAAAGTCAATAGGGAAGCCAGATTCAATCAACAAATGTCTTACTAATGTTGGAAGAAATGTTCATCCACGTTCAGTTGCAAGCAGAGGTGGGTTCCTCATGGTTCAGACTGGTTCGCCTGAACTGGTAGCGACCTGCTGGAGTTGTCACAATGATGTTAAGGAACTGATTAAATCAATGTTGGTCTGAGGGCACAGCCATCTTTTTTTGGGGGGGGGGGGGGTTCATTTTTTCTGGATTTTTTTTCTTCTGCACATGAGGGCTTCTCTTCTCACCCTGGAGCTGAAAGTCTTTTGTGTTGTAGATAAGCTGGCCCAGCCTTTGTCTTGTAAATAGGTTGGTACTAAAATATCTGTTGGGGAGCCAGGGAGCTGAGGCTCTGAGTTTATGTCTTTAGAAACATCTCTCTCCTTTAGAGAAAATATAATATTCTGCTTTTTAAATATTTCCCAGAACATTCCATTTTTCTAGAAGAGGGGTGGGTGCTAACTTCCTAAACTAACTTAACAACTACAGTGATTCACTTAACGAGTGTGAGAAGAAAGCTCATAAAATAGGCAAAACTCACCTAACAACTGTTTTGCTTAGCAATTTTGAGTTCAATTGTGGTCAAAAATCAAGAAGTACCTGGAATAATCTTCAGGTGTAAATCCCACAAGAATTCCAAGATAAATTAATCTTTATTTGATATTAAAAAGTAACAATTTCTGTTAAGGTTTCTTCACAATTCCACACCCCTCACTTCCAACCCATTCTAGAGCTTTCTCTACTGAACCTCTTATGCAGTGATGGGCTCCTACGAGTACGGTCAGCTAAGCAGAACTGGTAGAAAAATTTTGGTCAGGTACGCAGAACAGGCAGAAAAATTTTGATTCCTCCCCCCCACCTTCTGGGCTCTGGGTTTTTCCTATCGCAGTAAAGGAGATTGAATGTGTATAATTTTAGAAGAGCTGTGCATGCTTGTGTGTGTGTGTGTACATACACATACAGTTTATATAGTAGATAATGTATATTTTTATGTGCCTGTATGTAATATGTATGTACTACATATATGGCATATATACATAGAATTAAATAGTATATTTTGGATGTTCAGTAATAGTAAATAGGGAAATTGTATCTCTTTGAGGCAAGGAGAGGCCAGGCACCCTAACTCTAATCCAAGCCGTTGACGTGAATGATAAGTTGGCCACCTTTAAGCCAGTCACGTGACCTTTAAGCCACCCCCCCAATCAGATGATCTTCAATCCACTCCCACCTGGTCACATGGCTGGCAAGCCACGCCCACAGTATGGTAGTAAAACCTTTTGCAGTCCTTCACTGCTCCTGTGCTAAAACTAGTTGAAAATCTGATACTCCAGCTTCCTTCTGCTAAGTCCTCTTCCTGTATTTATTTCACATTTACTATTATAAACCGCATTAAATATTTTCAACTTCCTTTGCAAACTAGATAGTCGTACACTTCCAGTGACATAGTGTATACTGTAGCTCAGATGTGGCAACTAGCACTGCACAAGGCAAGTTGTTTCCTTTGTTAAGTTAAACTATGGGATTTACTGGCATCTGAAGAAGTGATCTGTCTCATTGTAAATAGATTTAAGAGAGGATTAGACAAATTCAGG
This sequence comes from Erythrolamprus reginae, assembly GCF_031021105.1. Taxonomy (NCBI): domain Eukaryota; kingdom Metazoa; phylum Chordata; class Lepidosauria; order Squamata; family Dipsadidae; genus Erythrolamprus; species Erythrolamprus reginae. The sequence goes on from NC_091952.1 coordinate 77,071,772, forward strand.
AAAGGATTAGACAAATTCATCTATCCTCTGGAACATCTTGCCCCTCTGACCTTTTGTAAGGGTCTAAAGACCTGGTTCTGCCAGTTGGCTTGGGCCATCAATGGGGGAACGTCATAGTGAAAGTGACAGATTGACTAACAACAGATCCCACCTCATCCCCATCCTGCCCCCCCCCCCACAGGTCAGACGATTGTAAGCCACCCAGAGATACCCTGTGGAAAGATGGGTCATAAACAAAACAAAACAAACAACAAACAACAAGACGTAAAGTTCTATGAAGTTTCAAATGTTTTGGCCAGCCGCTCCTGAGATTTTTTTTTTTTTAATTACTTAGCCTTTTCTACAATCCTGAAATTTCCTGATGAACTTGTATTTACTCTTTTCCAAGATCAGTTAAGGCCTGCCACTTCTTATGACAGGTATTTTATACAAAAGAAGAAAGACACATAACGAAGCCTATTGCAAAAGATAGCAATTTTGTCTACTATCTACAGTACAAAATTTACTTCTTACAGTCCTAGAATTACACACAGACAACACTAGCATAAAGAAGAAATGATCTACATTAAACTCTGGAAGTCAAGTAGACGCTATTGCCTCACAGCTTTGATTTTGTTTCAAGTATTTATTGAAAAGATGGAAGTGAAGCTGAACCCACAGAAGACTTCATAAAGATAAGCTCAATACTTTCAGCATATAGGTTAGCAAGAAGTTATTAAATAATCATGTCTATTCCACAAGGCTAAATATCTGGAACTTGGCAGGGGATAATATCTTCCAAATGTCAGTTTGAACCATTTTCCAGAGCAGCCATCCTTAAAACAACTTAATTCTGTTCTGTCGGGCTCTCTGGTAAAATCCTCCCAAAAATTCACAGGTACAAATTTCAGACACACACACGTTTGAAAATTCAAAACAATGTTCTTTATAATGAAAATTCACTTAAGCTAAGCCCTCTTTTGGTATAGCAAAGAGCACTCGTCTCCAAACAAACTGGTAATTTATACAAGTCCCTTATCAGTCCTTTGATACTTAGCTTGCAGCTGTCAGGCAATTCAAAGTCCTTCTTTCACAAAGTGAAACACACTTTGTTCTGGTGTAGTTTCAAAGCAGGGAAAAATCAGCACACAAAAAGTCAAAGTCAGTAAAGCAGTCATGAAACACAACAAACCATCAGATAATCCTCCACAATGGCCAAACCCACAGGCTGCTATTTATAGCAGCCTCACTAATTACCATAGCCCCACCCAACCACAGGTGGCCTCATTTTCTTTGATAATAATCTCTCAGTTGTTGTTGCCTATGCATCGCTCTCCGCATGCGTGGCTGTATCATTAACTCTTGTTCTGAATCCAAGGAGGAGCTAGATAATTGATCTCCTTCTCAGCTGTCTGCCACACTCTCCTCCTCCCTGTCACTCATGTCTTCTTGGTCAGAGGAGCCTTCATCAGCAGATTCCACCGGGGGCAAAACAGGCCTGCAGCATGTGGATGTCTCTGTAATAACTGGAACTCACGTATAATTCAGGCCGTTTATTATGAGAACTCGTGCCAGAGCAGGCAGATACACACACTTAAAGTTTCAGCAGAAAGCATAACATTTATACAGCAGACAGGCTGAGGAGCCAACCAATACAGAACAGCATAATCTCCCGCCTGCATTGTTACTTAGTAAACGCGGCCAATCAGCACCTTGGAGAAGGCGCCAATCCCCGCGGCTTTCCTTGCTGCCGGTCGTCAGGCAGATATAACACTCCTTTCTTCTTGGCTGGAGCAAACGTAATCCTTCAGGTAGGCGGGTTTTTTTGAAATCCTGCTGGAGCGTCTGAGCTCTTCCTGACACCCCGGCTTGGCCTCCAACTCTGTCAATCTTTCCCTTAACTCCCTGTGTGGAGAAGCCACTCCTGAACAGATGTCTGGGGCAGGACTTCCCAGTCCCCTGACTTGGGGTGGTAATGGAAACACTTCTCTTTCCAGCAACCCTTCCCCGCTCTCAGTGATTTCCTGATCTTTTGCCCGGTCCACCCTGATTTGGTCCAAGTGCCTTTTCCAAACCCTGCCATCCCTTAATATTGTTTCAAAAGATCGAGGCCCCAATGCTCTGCTTATAGTTGCCCGCTTCCAGTTCTGCCCCCCTGCGTATGCCCGCACATACACCCTGTCACCAACCTCTATTTTCCTTCCCGCTGGATCTGGCCACTGTGCAGCAGGGGCATATAAGGGATGTAACCTGTCCAGGGTAATCCTCAGCTTCCTGCCCATTAACAATTCGGCCGGAGTCTTACCCGTTGCCACACATGGCGTGGAGTGCTGAGCCATTAGCAACTCCGTGACTCTCTGGTGCCATGACCCTTGTGGCATCCGTTTGAGGGCATCCTTGGCAGAGCGTACCATGCGTTCCGCCTGCCCATTTCCGGCGGGATGCCAAGGCGATGCCAGGGCATGTCTGATGCCCACAGCTGCTAAAAACGACTCAAAAGCCACAGAAGTGAATTGAGGGCCATTGTCCGAGACAAGTATGTCAGGGAACCCATGAGACGCGAACAATGTTTCCAAAACTGTCACAATAGCCATGGACTGAGTAGACCTCAAGCGGGCCACCTCTAACCACTTAGAGTGGGCATCCAAGACTATTAAAAAATTCTCGCCCATAAAAGGACCGGCCAGATCAATGTGTAGCCTTGCCCATGGCCCCGCAGGTGGCTCCCAACTCAATGATTCCGCCCGGGGGGGAAGAGGCCTACTCTCTTGGCACACCTGGCAAGCTGCCACCCGCTGTTCTATCTCCTTATCCATGCCAGGCCACCACACATAGTCCCTAGCAAGCCCTTTCATACGGACAATGCCGGGATGTCCTTTGTGTAACACAGACAGTACATGTGCACGTTGCTTGGGGGGAATTACTACTCTACTACCACGGAGCACACAACCCCTTTCCACTGACAGCTCTAGTTTACTACGAAAATATAGGGCAAATTCTTCCCCAGGAGAAGAGGCAGGCCAGCCTCGGAGAATCCACTGCTTAACCCTAGACAAAACTGAGTCTTTTCCCGTCTCCCTGGCTACCTCCGGAGCTGCCAATAAAACAGGCTCATTCCCAATGGCCAAAACCGTGCTGGCTGGAGCAGGATCTGACAGGAGCTCCGTAAGGGGACATCTACTCAAGGCATCCGCGTGAGCAATGTGGCGGCCCGGCCGGTAAGTCAACGTATAGCAATAATTGGCTAAAAATATTATCCAGCGCGACATGCGCGGAGACAGCACAATCGGACTCTGCCTATTCCCAGCTAGTAACCCTAACAGAGGCTGATGGTCCGTGACAAGCTCAAAGTGCCGGCCATACAGATAGTTGTGGAATTTCCGCACCCCCGCGATCAGAGCCAAAGCCTCCTTATCGATATGCCCATAATTCCGTTCTGCCTTAGCTAGAGTGCGGGAGAAAAATGCCAATGGAGCCTCCTTCCCATCTGGCAACTTATGGCTCAGCACCGCCCCCACGCCGAACTGTGAAGCGTCGCATGTAAGAATTAAAGGCAACGTTGGGGAATACTGGGCAAGTACACTGTTGGAAGTCAGAATTTCTTTTACCGCCAAAAATGCCGACTCTTCCCGCCGCCCCCAATGCCAAGCAGCTTCCTTATCCAGCAGCCTATGGAGCGGCTCAGCGACCGAAGCCTTGTGAGGCAAAAATACGGCATAAAAATTTAATAAACCCAAAAATGCTTGCAGCTCTTGTTTTGACTGTGGCCTCGGCGCCTCCTTAATTGCCCTCGTCTTATCACTTGTGGGGTGGATTCCCTCAGCATCTACTGTGAAACCTAAAAATTCCACACTCGGGACCCCATAAACACACTTTTTTGCCTTTAACTTGAGTCCAGCGTCTCTAAACTTAGACAGTACCTGTCTAGTTCTCATTTCCAATTCCTCCACCGTCCCCCCAGAAACCAATACATCATCGAAATAGGGGACAGTTCCCCCAATTCCATAGAGCAACCGCTCCATGAGCCCCTGGAAAATTCCAGGGGCAATCGACACCCCGAATTGAAGTCGGTTGCACTTAAACACCCCCCGGTGAGTAATTATCGATTGCGCCTCAGCAGTTTGGGGGTCCACAGGTAACTGCTGGTACGCTTGCGTTAAATCCAGCCTTGCGAACAACCTGCCCTTCCCTAGTGAGTGGAGCAGCTGCTGCACCACTGGCAGGGGGTAGGAATGATGTGCAAGCGCCCGGTTGATAGAACATTTATAATCGCCGCACAAGCGAATTCCCCCATCCCCCTTGACCGCAATTACCACTGGGGTTTCCCATTTTGCCTGGTCAATAGGTTCTAAAACCCCTTGGCTAATTAATCTATCCAATTCTTCGTCCACTTTGGGCCTCAGAGGAATGGGTACACGGCGGGGTTTAAGTCGGACAGCTGGGACATTAGGGTCTAAGCTAAAAGAAATCAATGAGCCCTTGTAACAGCCCAGGCTGGAATCGAACACAGAGGGAAATTCCTTGGCCCACCTGTCAAAACCCGTCTCCTCCCTTACTGCATTCACTCCCGTAACAGATAATCCCAGAGCAGTAAACCAGTCCAAACCCAGCAAATTGGCAAAAGGCCCATTCACGATAATTAAAGGTAATTTGCCTGTAAAAGCCTTAAATTGAACAGTAAAGGTACCCTCCCCCACAACAGGGATCTGAGTTCCCTGATAGTCCTTGAGGTTGAGCTGACACGGCCGAAGTTGAGACTTCCGTAGCGCGGGAAAACATCGCTTTGCCGTCGACCAGGACACCAGGGATCGGGCGGATCCAGTGTCAACTTGCATCGGGCAAACAGTGTGGCCCAGGCGCACAAACACGGAAATCTTGTCCACCGAGGAGGACGTCTTTCTCACGTACGCTGTAGTCGAACGCGGAGAAGTAAAAATAGCATTGCAGTCTTCCCGGCGAGAATACGAGGACCGTCGCTGCCACCGAGAGCCTGAGTTAGAATAGTCTTTTTGCTCCCTCTGAGCCGGCGGAGGAGATCTACGGGACCGGCAAACCTTAGCGATATGCCCTTTTGCACCACAGCGCCAGCAAGAAGCGCCACGGAAAGAGCAATTTATTCTGAGATGCCCCCCTCCGCACCCACGGCAAGGAGACAGTGGGGCCCGGGGCCGGGTGGCAGGCTGCTCCCGTCCACGACTCGCAGTCAACCGACAAACTTCCTCCTCAGTAGGCGCCGATGCCCCCTCTGCTTCTGTAGGCATCCCTGGCTTGTCTGGTGAAGGGCTACTTGGCAAGGTGACATTGACTGAGGAGTCCATGGCTGCCACAGATTGTGTGGACAATTCAAATGCCCTGGGCTCTGACAAAGCTGTATGAAAGGATAAATCCTGGATGGCCAATAAACGCCGCTTGAGGCGACCATCTCTTATGCCAAATACCAGTCTATCAAGGAGGTAATCGTTCAAATCCAAAAACTCACAATAAAGAGCCGCCCTGCGTAAAGCAGCTACATAGTCATTTATCGATTCCCCCTCACCTTGATTCCTTTGGTAGAACTTATACCTTCGAGCACAACGGGAGGGAGCCGGGGCATAATGATCTTGAAGAGTTTTAAGAAACTCGTCCCAGGGCACATTGTTTATGGAAACCGGGGCAAACAATGCTCGAGCTGTCTCGAACATTTCCGTGCCGCAAAATCCGAGGAAATAAGCCCTCTTACGGTCACCGGAAATCTCTGAAAATCCATTTGCAATTAGAAAACAGTCAAACCTGGCCACGTATGAGTCCCAGGTCTCCCCTTGTGGATCAAAGGGGGGAAAAGATACGTGGGTAGACATTGTGGTAAGTATAGTTACCCACAATAGTAGGAATCCCACCTTCGTCGCCAAATGTAATAACTGGAACTCACGTATAATTCAGGCCGTTTATTATGAGAACTCGTGCCAGAGCAGGCAGATACACACACTTAAAGTTTCAGCAGAAAGCATAACATTTATACAGCAGACAGGCTGAGGAGCCAACCAATACAGAACAGCATAATCTCCCGCCTGCATTGTTACTTAGTAAACGCGGCCAATCAGCACCTTGGAGAAGGCGCCAATCCCCGCGGCTTTCCTTGCTGCCGGTCGTCAGGCAGATATAACAGTCTCCCTCACATCCACAGTCCTTGGGGCAGGAGCTGGGCCAGAGCTAACCACAACAAATTCAATTGTCTTCAACGGTTCCATTCTTTATGAATTGTGGCAAGGAGACCAGCTAAACGAATCACAAATCTGATATGTACATGGAATTTAGGTTTATCTGAATACATCTGTGCTGATAGCTTTCTGCTTAATTCATTGTCACAATTTCTGAATGGTGGGAGTCTCAAATGTAATAAATCTGGAAAAGGGAAACATAAGGAGCTGACCATAAACCGATTCAGCTCATGCCTCTCCAGCTTGTTCTGTTCCATCCCCCACCAAGAGCCATCTGGATATTGCTTTGAAATGGATGGATTATAGATGGACCTATCAGAGGGGATTAGAGTGATTAGAAAGACACTAATCCTGTCAAGAAGTAATGGTCAAGCATTACCAACCAGCAGTTGCTACAGCATACGGGCTTGTTTTCATTCATTCACCTCTTGATTAATATTTTCATTGAATTTCTCTTTGTAATTGCTTCCTATGTAAAAGCCTCCCACAAATTAATTGGAGCCCTCTTTGTTAAAACAATGCTAGCAGTAGTAGATGTAGCCTGAATTTGGGTTGGCAGAACTGGAAAATACCAGCTCTTGTGTTACAACATAATTATCAGTTTAGCAATTGTCTCATAAATAAAAACTGGATGTTTCAACACTCAACTGTGTACTGATATGGAAGAAATTAATCCCTTTCTTATATCAGCCTTTGTTTCAACAAACAAAAGAGGCTTCAAACCTTGAAGTATAAAATAGAAACAAAATAAAGAAATGAATGAAACACTTTACCGCTTACTAGACAATTGTAGTCATTTTGGCTCTTGCTGCCATCAGCCTCTAGATTTTATATTTTCCAAAATGAGAATTAGAGCATTTTTTATTTCTTTTGAAAGCAAACTCATAGGAGGTCAAATTAATGTAGGAGCAGGGGTGGGCTACTGCCCGGACAGGGGGGGGGAACGCAATGGGGTAGCGAAAATGGAGCTCCACCTCAGAGTATCCAATTTGCACTGAAAGATGTTGAAAGAAAATGCAGGGCGTCCTGCATAAGCCATGCCCACAGTGTGGTAGTAAAATGTTTGGTAGCCCTTCACTGCATAGGAGGCTGTGCTGAAATGAATGCAGAAAGATGCTTTAAAAAGCAATAGATGCTGACCAGGGTTGAGTAGCAACTTACATCGCTGCTAGTTCGTGCACCCCTGCAGTGTGTGGGCATGCCTCATGAGCAGTGTTCCCTCTAATTTTTTTTTTTGGGGTGGGCGGAAAAGTATAGTGTCTGAGCGGCAGTCCCTTTGGGACTGGGCAGCACAGAAATATTAAATAAATAAATAAATAAATAAATAAATAAATAAATGATGACAGAGGTGGGTTTTAAGGAGCTTACGAAAGGCTAGGAGGGTGGGGGCAACTCTGATATCTGGGGGGAGTTGGTTCCAAAGGGTCGGGGCCGCCACAGAGAAGGCTCTTCCCCTGGGTCCCGCCAAACTATGGTGAACCTATGGCATGTATTCCACAAGTGGCACCTGGAGCCGTATCTGAGGACACGCTAGGTGCTGTTCTATCTCAGCTCCAGCACGCATGTGTTCACTGGTCAACTGATTTTTGGCCTTCCGGAGGTTGGGGGAGGCCATTTTCGCCCTCTCCAGGAAAGCCTCCAGAGTCTGTGGATGGCAAAAAACAGGCCCAATGGGCCTATCAGAAGTCCAAACCTCTGGTAGGCCCATTGGGTCCATTTATCTCCATCCACAGGCAGTGTTCCCTCTAATTTTTTGGGGAGGTGGGTGGAAAAGTATAGTGTCTGAGCGGCAGTCCCCTCAGGACTGGGCGGCACAGAAATAATAAATAAATAAATAAACAAACAAACAAATAAAAAACCCACCCTGTTTTGCCTCAGAGAATTTCAAAATAAAATACTGTACCATGTGTCTATAACAGTGAGCTCATAATAGGGCAACTCTATCAATATCAAAATGCCACTTAAATAGTTGAGCTAGTTTCAAACTAGATTTTGATTTTCTTTCTCTCTTCCTTACTCCCATTCTTTTTTTTTTCCTTTCCTTCCTCTCTTTTTTCTATCTGTTTCTCTCTCTTCCTCTCTTCCTCTCTTCTCTCCTTCCCTCTCACTCTTTCCCTCTCGGCTTCTGGGCAGGTTTGGAAAACTCTGAGTTGATGATGATTTTTAAGTGAGCGATTGCTCACTGCTCAGCTTAGAGGGAACTATGCTCATGAGTGTGTGCATGCAGTGCATATGCATGCGCAATAATGAAAAATCCAATAATAATAATAATAATAATAATAATAATAATTATTATTATTATTATTATTATTATTATTATTATTATTATTATTTCTCCTGATTGTGGAGAAAAAGAAAGTATGGATCGACATTGCAATCCCAGGAGACAGCAGAATTGAGGAGAAGCAGCTAGAGAAATTAGTGAAATACAAAGATCTAAAAATCGAGCTGCAACAACTCTGGCATAAGCCAGTGAAAGTGGTCCCAGTGGTACTTGGCACGCTGGGCGCAGTGCCAAATGGTCTCAGCGGACATTTGAAAACCATCGGAATTGACAAAATTTCCATCTGTCAATTGCAAAAGGCCGCTTTAGTGGGATCGGCAAACATAATTCGCCGCGACATCACGCAGTCCTAGGTGCTTGGGAAGCGCCCGACTGGTGATGGAATACGAAATCCAGCATAGTGATCTCATTTGCTGTGTTGTGTTGACAGAATAATAATGATGATGTTAATGATAATGATGATGATGATGATGATGATGACAATGATGATAATGATAATGATAATGAGCCAAAAAAAAAGATGGCGAGTGTTGTGGTTGAATCACAGCCAGCTCCTATAATAACAGATTTTGAGTCAGATGAGCTGGGTCTGTCTGAGCATAGGAGACCTGTGTGTTTATCGGAGGATTCAGACAGTGAGGGGGAAGGAGAGATGGAAGCTGAAGGTTCTGGAGAGATAGAGGTGGAAGCCCCTGCAATGTCTATGGAACCCCCAGCTAGGGCCTTGTCTGGGGCAGATGAGGAGGGGGTGATTAATGATCCAATCCTGAATGTGCGTGTGCGAAGGATTAGGGGGAGACAGGAACAATTGCGCAGACGCAGGAGAGATCTTGATCACAGCTGAGAGTAATAGGGAATTCTGCAGCATGCATAAAAAGGGAGGTTTGTGGGAGTGTTCTACGCAGGAGTCATCGTTCATGGTTTAACAGAGAAAGAGAAACAGATCCAGAGTTTTCTCTAAACCAACGTCGCGGCTTTCCTGGAGAAACCCAGCCTTTGGAAAATTGCTTTATGAAAGAATATAGCTATTGCAAAAATAACGAGTATCCTTGCTTTAGCCCAGTTCAGATTCAGAGACATTATTTAGAAACCTTGGGGTGGGGGGCTTGAACATTTGTTATTGGCCTTGAAGTAATTGCAGTTCTCAGCCAACATGTTAATGAAATATATTTTTGTGTTTCTGAAACTCCAGTCTGTGTGTTTTACTTTGACCTTAATTACTGCTCAGCTGTCATGCCAGGCAGAACAGCAACTGCATGCACAGTGCCTGAATTCAGCTTATGCACATTCTCAGAAGGAAATTTTTTAAAAATATAATTGTTTTTTTTTTAAGATGGTGGCACCCACAGACTGGCACCGACCAATCCAGTTTGGTGATGTCATCATGACATCACAAACTGGATTGGTCAGTGCTGGTTCAGGGAAACTGATCTGAACTGGGAGGAACCATCCCTGATGCTGGCCAACAATGCAAGGAGTCATAAACACAGGCCACTTTAATGCCTACACAAAGATAAATACAGTGGTACCTCTACTTAAAAACCTAATTCATTCCGTGACCAGATTCTTAAGTAGAAAAGTTCTTAAGTAGAAGCAATTTTTCCTATAGGAATCAATGTAAAAGCAAATAAGGTATGCAAACCTATTCGGAAAGAAATAAAAGCTCGGAATTTGGGTGGGAGGAGGAGGAGGAAGAAGAGAAGGAAGACAGTCACTGCCGAAGGAAGAAGGTGAGGTGAATCAAAAAAATCCAAAATTTCAAGGCTTAAAATAAAAAGAGGGACTCTGAGGCAGCGAGGAGGACCACGCACCTCCCATACACTGCAGCAGAAAGAGAAACCCAGGGGGAATGGCAGGAAACTGGCCGAGCCTTCCTGCCGCCCTCAAATTTCCTGGGAAATTTTTCCAGGCTCGGGTTCTTAAGTCGAAAATGGTTCTTAAGAAGAGGCAAAAAAATATTGAACACCCGATTTTTATCTAGAAAAGTTCTTAACTAGAGGCGTTCTTAAGTAGAGGTAACATTGTATATGGGAAACTGTGCATGAATAAATTGAAATTATAGTTATAATTGGAATGTGGAGCCTGGAATAATGGTTTATAGCCTAGGCTTCTGATCCTGATCAGAGAACTCCCAACAGGCAGATGAAACTGTTTCTTGGGTGCAAGGATGGTTTGAGCCGTGACACAGCTGTGATCAATCATATTTTAAACAGACCAAAACAAACAAACAAAAAGCAAAATAAAACAACAACTTGGAGTAAATAGGGAAAGCCAGCTAAAGGAGTCCATCCATGAAAAAAGGCAGTTCCACAATATCATTCAGCTCTGGCTCTGGGCCTGTCTGACAAGATGATGACCGTATTTTTCAGAGTATAAGATGCACCTTTTTCCTCCCTAAAAGGGACTGATAATTAGGGTGCATCTTATACTCTGAATGTAGCTTTTTTCAAAGCTTTCTTTTCCATCCCTAACTAGGTGCTAGCAATCTTCCCAGCTCTTACCTTGCAGGTTCTTTCAGTGTTATTCTTTGTGAAGAGTGTTTTCCAAGTTCTACATCTTTGCAAGATTTTTTCCATTGCTCTAACTTGCTCTGAATAAGTTTCTTTCCATCCAGAACCAGGTGCTAACAATGTTCCCAGCTTGCAAGCTCTTTCATTGTTACTCTCTGCGAAGAATGTTTTCATAACCCTAAGTCTTTGCAGGGTTTTTTGATTGCTCTATTTGCTCAGAATGTTTCTTTCCAGCCCTAACCAGGTGCTTTCCAGCCCTAACCAGGTGTTCTCAGCTTGCAAGCTCTTTCATTGTTACTCTTGCAAAGAATGTTTTCCAAGCCCTAAGTCTTTGTGGGGGGTTTTCCATTGCTCTACTTCAGCGATGGGCTACGAGCCGTAACACTAAATTGCGCTCGCTGCCACGGCTTGTAAGTTCTTGTGGGACCAGCGCGATTTTGATGCTGCACCTGTGGAGGTAGCAAAATTGCACCCGTGTTTTAGGAAGGTTTTACTTGTGGCTCCGTGCGCGATTTTGCTACCTCCACAGGTGCAGCAGCAAAATCGCGCTGGTCCTACAAGAACTTACGAGCCTTGGCGGTGAGCACAATTTAGCGTTCCGGCTCATAGCCCACTGCTGCTCTACTTGCTCGGGATATTTCTTTCCAGGTGATAATGAGGTTCCCAGCTCTCATTGGATTGCAAGTTCTTTCATTGTTACTCTTTCCGAATAAGGTTTTTTTTAAACCCTAACCAGGAGATAAAATAATGTGCTGAAGCTGACCAGACTAAGGACGCTAGCCAGATGAATATCTGGTAAGCAGATTCTTTTCCCTATTTTCCTCCCCAAAACTAAGGTGTTTCTTATATTCCGGTGCATCTTATACTCTGAAAAATATGGTATTTCAAGAGCCAAGTCATCTTGTTTCTGAACTTTTCTTGGCAAACTTGAAGTTTCTGGGTGGTCCCTTTTCTTACTTCTGCTTCCAATGTTCTAGGCCAGGGGTCCCCAAATCTGGCAACTTTAGGACTTGTGGACTCTAACTCCCAGAATTCTGGGAGTTAAAGTTCACAAGTCTTAAAGTTGCCAGGTTTGAAGACCTCTGTTCTAGGCTCAAGGAAGCCACCCCACTTCAAAGCAGTCACTTGGAAAAACAAAGCAAACGTTATACAGTGAACCCTCGAGTTTCGCGTCCTCAAGGATCGCGAAAGGGCTATTTCGCGAGTTTTCAACCCGGAAGTAAACTCCACCATCTGCGCATGCGTGCCCTTCCACGCATGCGTAGATGGTGGAGTTTCCCCGCCGGGCAGAGGCTTCCCTGGGTCTTCCCCCTCTTGCCCCCGTAAGACCCCAGCGGCGGCGCGAGCAACGGCGTGGGCGGGCGGGCGGCACGCGCGGGGACACCCCAGCTCGGCTCCCCAGCTGGGAAGCGGCCCCAGCAACAGCGTGGGCGGGCGGGCGGTGCCCGCACGCTTGGGGACATCGCAGCTCCGCTCCCCAGCTGGGGAGCCGAGCTAGGGAGTCCCCACCGCACGCGCGTTGCTGGGGAAAGCGCGCGCGCTTGGGGACATCGCAGCTCCGCTCCCCAGCTGGGGAGCCGAGCTAGGGAGTCCCCACCGCGCGCGCGTTGCTGGGGAAAGCGCGCGCGCTTGGGGACATCGCAGCTCCGCTCCCCAGCTGGGGAGCCGAGCTAAAGAGTCCCCACCGCGCGCGCGTTGCTGGGGAAAGCGCGCGCGCTTGGGGACATCGCAGCTCCGCTCCCCAGCTGGGGAGCCGAGCTAGGGAGTCCCCACCGCGCGCGCGTTGCTGGGGAAAGCGCGCGCGCTTGGGGACATCGCAGCTCCGCTCCCCAGCTGGGGAGCCGAGCTAGGGAGTCCCCACCGCGCGCGCGTTGCTGGGGAAAGCGCGCGCGCTTGGGGACTCCCTAGCTCTGCTTCCCAGCTGGGGAGCGGAGCTGCGATGTCCCCAAGCGCGCGCGCTTTCCCCAGCAACGCGCGCGCGGTGGGGACTCCCTAGCTCGGCTCCCCAGCTGGGAAGCGGCCCCAGCAACAGCGTGGGCGGGCGGGCGGTGCCCGCGCGCTTGGGGACATCGCAGCTCCGCTCCCCAGCTGGGGAGCCGAGCTAGGGAGTCCCCACCGCGCGCGCGTTGCTGGGGAAAGCGCGTGCGCTTGGGGACTCCCTAGCTCCGCTTCCCAGCTGGGGAGCGGAGCTGCGATGTCCCCAAGCGTGCGCGCTTTCCCCAGCAACGCGCGCGCGGTGGGGACTCCCTAGCTCGGCTCCCCAGCTGGGAAGCGGCCCCAGCAACAGCGTGAGCAACGGGGTGGGCGGGCGCGAGCAACAGGGTGGGCGGGCGAAGGGCGGGCGGCAGTGGAAGCAAAAACACCATCTGCGCACGCGCAGATGGTGTTTTTACTTCCGCACCGCTACTTCGCTAAAAATCGATCATCGCGTGGGGTCCTGGAACGGAACCCTCGCGATGATCGAGGGTTCACTGTATATCTTAAGCCTCTGTCAGCTAGTATTTTGCTGAAGGAAAACAGGTGATCACTTGTTCCACAGTAACTATTGTAGTCTTTTGAAAATTGGTCAAAATGGAGCTTTTCCAGAGGGCTTTTAATTATAGTAATTAGTTAAGACCCATAAATGGTTAACTCTTCATTGGAATGCTGCTGGTTTAAATTAAGTTTATGATCATGTTTTTACTACTTTGTGTTGTTGCATTGTGAATGTTTTAAATTCTAGATAGATCTAAGAATCCTAAGATTGTGCTTGTTTAAAAAATCCAATGAATAAATAAACCAAATTCTTCATTTCACTCCAGCTTCACTACCTACTTTGGAAAGAAATGTAGTACTTCTTTATTATTATTATTATTTATTAGATTTGTATTAGATTTGCACTGCTTAGGACTATTTTTTTTACTCTGCTTTTACAATCACTATCTCAACATGCAATCATGAAATCATGGTTAAAGAGATTGGGGAAAGCATCTCCCAACACAACAATTGCTGTGGTACCAGTATCATTGTATGTTCAGAACATTTATATTCAAAGTAGTTCAGGCTGTTTCAGGAGTCAACACTGACTTGAAAGCACAAAATAAATAAAGTTATGGTGAAAGGATAGCTTAAATATTTCCTTTTTCCTAACAAACCACAGTTCCATAGATAGGCTCTTATCAAAAATATATATACGTGATCCGAGCTGCCTTCCCTCTATAAACACTGGGGTGTGTGTGTGTGTGTGTGTGTGTGTGTGTGTGTGAGTGAGTGAGTGAGTGTGTGGAGTGCTGGCTCAGCTGCTGCAAGCTATGTTGAAACTTCCAGGTTAATTGGTGAAGTCTCAACACAACCTGCAGCAGTTGAGCCAGCACTCCACACCCACCAGTATTTAGAAACATAGAAACATAGAAACATAGAAGTCTGACGGCAGAAAAAGACCTCATGGCCCATCGAGTCTGCCCTTATACTATTTTCTGTATTTTATCTTAGGATGGATATATGTTTATCCCAGACATGTTTAAATTCAGTTACGGTGGATTTATCTACCACGTCTGCTGGAAGTTTGTTCCAAGGATCTACTACTCTTTCAGTAAAATAATATTTTCTCACGTTGCTCTTGATCTTTCCCCCAACTAACTTCAGATTGTGTCCCCTTGTTCTTGTGTATACTTTCCTATTAAAAACACTTCCCTCCTGGACCTTATTTAACCCTTTAATATATTTAAATGTTTCGATCATGTCCCCCCTTTTCCTTCTGTCCTCCAGACTATACAGATTGAGTTCATTAAGTCTTTCCTGATACGTTTTATGCTTAAGACCTTCCACCATTCTTGTAGCCCGTCTTTGGACCTGTTCAATTTTGTCAATATCTTTTTGTAGGTGAGGTCTCCAGAACTGAACACAGTATTCCAAATGTGGTCTCACCAGCACTCTATATAGCGGGATCATAATCTCCCTCTTCCTGCTTGTTATACCTCTAGCTATGCAGCCAAGCATCCTACTTGCTTTCCCTACCACCTGACTGCACTGTTCACCCATTTTGAGACTGTCAGAAATCACTACCCCTAAATCCTTCTCTTCTGAAGTATTTGCTAACACAGAATGTATTTATAGAGGGAAGGCAGCTCAGATCATGCTTTGTTTATCCTAGCACAAAGACAAAAGCAACAGCCTGAAGATGATGAGTGAAACCACATCGAAACATCACCAGGAATCTCTGAAAGTTACATGGGAAGAAACCCGAATATGCCAAGACCTTCAGACCTGTACCTGTGAAAATCTTCAAAAACAAATATGTATGTATGTATATATGTATGTATGTATGTATGTATGTATGTATGTATGTATGTAGTTCATACATACATTATATATTATACATACATTATAATTATATATATTATATGTATGTATGCATGTTTTTGTAGATTTTCATGGGTACAGGTATGTAGGTCTTGGCATTTTCAGGTTTCTTCCCGTGAAAGTTTCAGAGATTCCTGGTGACATTTTGACAAGGTCCCACTCGTCATCTTCGGGCTCGTGCTTTCGGCTTTGTGCTCGGGCGGACACACACTTACCTACACACACACACACACACACACACACACACACACACACACACAATTTTCTGCAATAAACAAGTACTATATAATGTTTTGACTCATTTTGAGAGGGGGGATTTAGGACTTTTATTTTAATTTTATTTTATTATAAAATAAAATATAAAATATAATAAAATTTTATATTTTTATAAGATATGAAATTTTATTTTATTTTACTTGTTAGAGAACATATCACATTTTAGTTCATATTTATACAGAAATATTGAAAGTTCAAAAGGTTCATCAACTTTTAAGCATCGCGGTATATACTGTAGTGGAAAGCAAGCAAGCAAAAAATAAAATGCTACAACTACAGTATAAGTGAATTAACGTAGAAATTTTAAGATTGTTGTTAATTTTAAGTCTGATAATGCATGAACATTTTTGCAATTGTGCAATTTTGAATAGTAGGCTATGCTGTTTCTCACAATTACAAAACTCCCACAGAAGAAAGGAAATTGTGAAATGACCTAAAGCCATTGGAAGAAATAAAAATTATAAGAAAATTACACTGGAACACAACTATGAACCAAAATAACATTTAAAAATAATAATAATAATAATGGAATTCCATTGAAAAAAACAACAACCCAAGATAAATAAGTCAAACTTTAAAAAGGCCTTCTTAATGGACCAAAAGTTCTGTATTAAACTTTGGGGAAATGTATCCTGCCCAAGGCAGTTTCTGAATATGTGGCATTATGTTGGATTTTATGGTCTATTTCAGCATAATGTTGGTATAGCTCAGATGATTATATAAGAATTTTAGCATTTGGCTAGCCTAAATCCTAAAACTCTGTAAATAATATAGGTGGAATTGCAAGCTGCTATTAAAGATGGACTTAAAATGCTCTTTAAAGACTCTCGTGTGTTTTTCCTAATGTGCCTGGAATATCTTTTGTTTTTGCTTTAAAAGCAGCATAAATAATTACAAAAAGAAGAAAAATAAATAAAATGTTATATGTCAGTAAATAAACGAGTAGTTTTCAATGGCCACAAAAATTAAAGTTCAGTATTTAACCAATTTGATTGTATAGAACGGAGTCTATTTCATCAGAATACTAAAAATGTCTGTATCATTCTGAACAAAATGTTAATATCATCATTATTTAGCACTATTCCAAAGATAAATGCATATACAATAATCATATACTGTAACAAAAAGAAAGTAAAAACAGGAAAAAACAATAAAAACATAGTTAGAAATATATGATTTCAATTTCCCTTACTGATAATTGTAACAGCATGTTTAGAAACATTTAAAGTGTTTTTTGATTATAGTCCTTACAATACTTTTTTCCCTGTAAAAATCCTACTCTATATTTGACTGTTCTGTTTCTGTGTCATATTTTAATAACAGTTTGTATATATCGTATTTTTCGGAGTATAAGACGCCCCTTCCCCCCCTAAAAGAGGCTGAAAATTTGGGTGCATCTTATACTCCAAATGTAGCTTTTTCAAAACTTTTTTCCCCAACCTTAACAAGGTGCTAATGATCTCCCCGGCTGTTCCTGGCTTGCAGGCTTGTTTTCATTGCTACTCCCTCTGAAAAAGGTTTTTTCAGCCCTAATGAGGTGCTAACAATCTTTCCAGCTTGCAGGATTTTTTTCATTACTACTCCCTCCAAAGAAGTTTTTTTCCAACACTAAGTATTTGCAGGCTTGTTTCCATTGCTACTCCCACCAAAAATGTTTTTTCAGTCCTAACCAGGGGATAAAATAACTAAGGACACTAGCCAACTTACTACTTGGTAGGTAGATTTCCCCCCCTTATTTTTCTCCCCCAAAACTAAGATGCGTCTTATACTCCAGCGTGTCTTATACTCCAAAAAATATGGTATGTCCTAATACAGGGGTGTCAAATTAATGTTGTCTCAGTGGTATCATATCACAACCTTTTCCCCGTTCGCTAAACCAGGTGTGGGCACATCTGGCCCAAGGGCTGTGAATTTGGCAGCCCTGTCTTAATAGAAAACAAGTATTTTTAATATCATATATGTTTTACATTTCTATTTTAAGAGGAAAGAAGCACTTTCAATAAGCAATAAGGTTTGAATGGAATCTGTTCCGTTCCTGGGCTTTTGGAGCGAAACCATCGACTAAAACCCACTCTTTTAAGCTTTAAATCACACTTTTTAATGGGAAACAAAGCATTAAGCTGAAGGCAGTTTGTTAGAGTGTTCAGGAAGTATTTTTTCTCTGCTAAAGGTATCAGATTAGGTTCTGGGAAAGGCACCAGCTTCAGCCTAATGGCATACCAACGAGATAAGAAAGGGAATGCAGCATAGAAGAGAAAAATCACCAAATTTCTAACAGTCATGCAGCGTTTGGCAAAGAGTTCTTAGCAAGGCAGAAATCAGGTTTCAGGAGGCATTTTCAAGCATCCCAACTCTAACACAGCATCCATGAAGCAACGTTGAAGCCCTACTCCAAATTTCCCAAAATCCTTTGTTTTTTTACTTGCTGAGAGTGGCATCAAACCTCCAAGGAAATAAGCTGCAAGCAGGGTGGGCTACTGCCCGGATGGGGGGAGATGCAGTAGGGTAGCAAAAATGGAACTCCACCCCAGAACACCCAATTTGCACTGAAAGCTGTTGAAAGAAAATACATAAGCCACGCCCACAGTGTGGTAGTAAAAATTTTGGTAGCCCTTCACTGGCTGCAAGCTTCATCCTCCGACTGGGACTACTCCCCCATTGGTGGTTCCTCAGGTTCATCCACATCACTTTCTCCCTCACTCTCACTCTCTGCATCAGCTGGTAACCCCACTGGACCAGGTTATTCAGAGGGGCATGGCTTATCCTCCTCAGAATCTGACATTACCAGAGGTGGACAAGAAGCACTCACAACAGAATCCAATAGAAGAACAACAGAATAACAAGCAGAAAACTTTGTGTTCCTAATTTCAAACATCACTTATTAGCACTAAAACATCAAAGCAATAGTTGCAATAGCAGTGTTACTTAGTAATAAAAATTTAAAAAAGCAGAGAGTGCTAAAACCAGTGCAGTAGAACAATCTTCATCCCGATGTCTTTTAAAAAGTATGGTTTTTGCCATCTCCTGCGTGTCCATCACGGAAAAATCAAAAGTGATCTCTTTTCAACATTACCATAATTCAGAGCACCCAATTTGTACTGAAAGATGTTGGAAGAAAATGCAGGGCATCCTGCATAAGCCACGCCCACAGTGTGATAGTAAAAAAATTGGTAGCCATTGAAACCCATAGATGTGATCCGAAGGCATATCTATTTATTTATTTATATAATTATATATATTATTATATGTATTATATGCAACCATAGGAAGAGTTCAGAAAAATGACTGCTTTCTACATAAGAAACAAAAGGCCACTGAAACGCAGTTGGCAGGTAGAGAGCTTAGAGCAGTGTTTTTGTTTTCAAACTTGGCCATTTTAAATTGTATGGACTTCTAGAATTCCTTAGCCAGCATGCGGAAGTTGAAGTTCACACATCCTAAAGTTGCCAAATTTAAAAAACACTGACTTAGAGTATTCTAGGACTAGGGTACAGTTTTGGAATCAAAATTAACTAATCATCTCTAGTAGTGATGGCTATCTGCTTCAGCCTTGCTTCAATTAAAGGTAAAACTCAAAAAATTAGAATATCGTGCAAACGTTCATTTATTTCAGTAATGTAACTAAAATGGCTCCCCAAATCAACACAGACTGTGGAAACCTTTGCATCTCATTTGGAAACAAAGGATCCAGAATATGGAGGAAGAATGGAGAGGCACACATTGCAAGATGCTTGAGGTCCAGGGTAAGGTTTCCACAGTCTGTGTTGATTTGGGGAGCCATGTCCTCTGCTGGTGTTGGTCCATTATGCTTTGTTAAGTCCAGGGTCAATGCAGCCAGCTACCAGGAGATTTTGGAGCACTTCATGCTTCCAGTCACATACGAGCTCTATGGGGATGGTGACTTAAATTTTCCAAGAGGACTTGGCACCTGCCCACACTGCCAAAAGCACCAAAACGTGGTTCAATTACCATGGGATTACTGCCCTTGATTGGCCAACAAACTTGCCTGGCCTGAACCCCATCGAGAATCTATGGGGCATTGCCAAGGGAAAGATGAAAGACACGAGACCGAACAATGCAGAAGATTGTTCTATGTACAATCCTTTTTTTATTGATCGCATGTAATATGCGAGTCTTCGGAGAGGGGCGGCATACAAATCTAATAAACTATAACTATAATAGTCTAATTTTATGAAGTGGGGGATTTGGGGTTTTCATGAATTGTACCCCATAATCATCACAATTATGACAAATCATGGCTTGAACTATCTTGCCTTGCATGTTATGAATATATTTCATATATTAAGTTTCACCTTTTAAGTTACAATACTGAAGTAAATGAATGTTTGCACAATATTCTAATTTTTCAAGTTTCACCTGTATTCTCCTTGCATATTTGTAGGTAAAACCAATTTACAAAAGCCAAGAGGAGGAATAAGGAGAAGGAGAAGAAGGAAGGGGAAAGGGGAAAGGGGAAAGTTAGCATGGGGAAGGGGAGAGGGGGAAGGGAAAATGGGAGGAGGAGGAGGAGGAGGAGGAGGAGATAATATGTTGCCATTAGAATTGTGGAATAATATTTCCTCGCACATTTTATGCAAGAGAAACAGTAACATTTCTCACTTAAACATGGCTTGTGCCTACTATCCCACATCCCTAGAAAGACCTATCCAAAAGTAAGTCCCACCAAATTCAGTCACCTACTCTGAGAAAAGTGGGTATAAGACTAAAACCACTGAGGAATGACAACAAGTATGTGCCAGTCCTTATAAACTTTAGACTTGACCAATAAAACAGCCTAAATGTATAAAACATTTAGGGCCTTCTCCGGGTCCCGTCAACTAAACAATGTCAGTTGGCGGGCCCCAGGGACAGAGCCTTCTCTGTGGTGGCCCCGACTCTCTGGAACCAACTCCCCCCAGAGATTAGGACTGCCCCTACTCTCCCTGCCTTCCGTAAACTCCTTAAAACCCACCTTTGCCGTCAGGCATGGGGGAACTGAAACACCTCCCCCGGGCATGTTTAATTTATACATGGTATGTTTGTGTGTGTGTTTGCTAGTAAATGGGGTTCCTTTTAAATATTTCTAAATGTTTTTAAAGCTATTTGGATTTGTTATGATGTGCCGTATTTTGTTGTGAGCCGCCCCGAGTCTGCGGAGAGGGGCGGCATACAAATCTAAATAATAAATAAATAAATAAATAAATAAATAAAACTATAAACGTATTTTTGAACATACTGGTAGAAAAATTAATGACTTTTTTTTTAAAAAAGTCATCTGTAAATATAGTAATCTCTCTTTTGTACAAATTCTTAAAAAGAGATATTTTATAATATTTTTAAAAAGCAATGTCAATTTTTAAAATATTTTTCTAGGATTTAAAATAAGTAACATAGAAACAACATCGATACATAGAAGATTGACAGCAGAAAAAGACCTCATGGCCCATCTAGTCTGCCTTTATACTATTTCCGCAATTTCATTTTAGGATGAATATATGTTTATCCCAGGAATGTTTAAATTCAGTTACTATGGATTTACCAACCACGCCTGCTGGAAATTTGTTCCAAGCATCTACCACTCTTTCAGTAAAATAATATTTTCTTATGTTGCTCACAGTCACTCATGCCCACATCACCTCAAGGTTCGACTACTGTAACGCTCTCTACATGGGGCTACCTTTGAAAAGTGTTCGGAAACTTCAGATCGTGCAGAATGCAGCTGCGAGAGCAATCATGGGCTTCCCTAGGTATGCCCATGTTACACCAACACTCTGCAGTCTGCATTGGCTGCTGATCAGTTTCCAGTCACAATTCAAAGTGTTGGTTATGACCTATAAAGCCCTTCATGGCATCGGACCAGAATACCTCCAGGACCGCCTTCTGCCACACGAATCCCAACGACCAGTTAGGTCCCACAGAGTTGGCCTTCTCCGGGTCCCGTCGACTAAACAATGTCGTTTGGCGGGACCCAGGGGAAGAGCCTTCTCTGTGGCGTCCCCGACCCTCTGGAACCAGCTCCCCCCGGAGATCAGAATTGCCCCCACTCTCCTTGCCTTTCGTAAGCTCCTTGAAACCCACCTCTGTCATCAGGCATGGGGAAATTGAGATATCCCCTTCCCCCCAGGTCTATACAATTTATGCATGGTATGTTTGTGCATATGCTTTGCTTTTTTAATAAGGGGTTTTTAGTTAAATATTAAATATTAGTTAAATATTAAATATTAGATTTGTCATTCATTGTTTTGTTATTGCTGTGAGCCGCCCTGAATCTACGGAGAGGGGCGGCATACAAATCTAATAAATAAACAAACAAACAAACAAACAAACAAATAAATAAATAAATCCTTTGTAGCCCCATTTTAATATAATTCTTACATGGATTCCCAGAGACCTAATGAATATATGTGCTTTGGAAGTTGCATGCAGCCAGTGAGTTGTTCCCTACTGGAATAATCATATATGTTAATTCAGTGTTTCCCAACCTTGGCAACTTGAAGTCCAGACCTCTTCAAGTTGCCAAGGTTGGGAAACACTGTGTTAATTTATAACTTTCAGCTCAATGAATTGTAGCTAAAATATATCTCTACTTAATGCATTGATTACATATGTAGCCATTGTGATTTTAAAAGCTTACACATTTAAGAGGAAATATATATTAAAAAAAGAAATCATTTTAATCATGAATGGTTGATATCAAACAATTAGGAAAAATTATCACCTTTCTCTACACCACCTCTTTTGCTTTATGTTCCTCTAAGTATATATTATTTGGATTAAACAAGAAAGCTAGTCACTGTTTCTGCCAAAATTATATTCACACAATGTTATTTGGAATGAATCATCTAAAAAAAACCCCCACCCTATATAATAAGCAGTTGAACTGATATAGGCTAACTTACCTTGAAACAACCAGAGGCAGAATCAACATTTTCAACATTCTCATCAATAATTCTCCAGGAAATTGGAAATAACTAATTTCCTGAGGAAATAAGGAAATGGATGAATTGATTATTTTTATTTTCAAAAAACTACTTATCTCAAACTAGTGTTAAGATGCTTTGATATCTACACTATTATTCTTTTTCTTTATTACAACAGCATAATAAACAAAGGAATGATGAAAAATGAGCATATATTGAGGTTATTAATAATTACCTTGCTTTGAAATGGTGATTTTAATACTTCTTAGATTCTCAGATGAATGATACGTTTAGTATAAAAATTATGAATTTAGGATTCATCATTTAGTTTAGCTATTGTTGAGTGAAGTACTAAATTCATTGACCTTCAGACTTATCTGTCTATATCTTAGTTAAAACAAACTGAAGCAATATAATTCATCAGAGGACATCATAATCTTGAAGTATTCATAGTTCTACTTATCAAAAACTCATCAGGGATGAATGAAGCTGGTGTAAAGTTCATAGTTTGGATGCTATATAAGAATCTCTCTTATGCTCCTAATTTTTCTTAGTGGTGGAATATGCCTCAGAAATTGGCAAAGAAAATAAATTATGAATACATTCATAAGAGAGGCCCGACTCATTCAGATACTTTGACCAGAGACATTTTAAGGTTTTCTAGGTAAAAACCTGCAATATTCAAGAAATCTGCTTATCTAGCTTTTCATAGTGTTGATCTCCCAAGAATATTCTCCTAGAATATAGCTCATCTGTTTGGAACCCATATTGCATTTCTGACATTAATACCCTCGAAAATGTCCAGAGACAAGTGTCTCTGGACATTTTCGAGGGTATTAATGTCAGAAATTAATGTCACTAGAAGAGCTCTTCACTCCTCTACCCGTAATAGAACATCCGTCTTCGGAGAGGGGCGGCATACAAATCTAAGTAATAAATAAATAAATAAAATAAAATCCTAAAAAACTAGACTTACAACCCTGGATCTAGAAAGCTTAGAACTAAGACGCCTCAAACATGATCTAAGTATTGCCCACAAGATCATATGTTGCAATGTCCTGCCTGTCAAAGACTACTTCAGCTTCAACCACAACAACACAAGAACCCACAACAGATTCAAGCTTAATATTAACCGCTCCAAACTTGACTGTAAAAAATACGACTTTAGTAATCGAGTTGTCGAAGTGTGAATTCACTACCGGACTCTGTAGGATCATCCTCTAACCCCCAACACTTTACCCTTAGACTATCCACAGTTGACCTCACCAAGTTCCTAAGAGGTCAGTAAGGGTCAGTACATAAATGCACCAGAGTGCCTACCATCCCCTGTCCCATTGTCTCTCCTAAATCTCCTATATCTTCTCTTCTATACTTATATCTTTTTTTCTGCTATTCTCTCATAGTTATATTTTACTCCTTTATTTTCTCCTCTACTCCCCCTTTAATACATTCTACCTGATTATATCCTCTATAACCCTCATTGTGTATTATTGTGTATTGGACAAAACAAACAAACAAACAAATAAACAAATAAATAAATAAAGTTATCTCTCCATTTCACATATCAACTTGAATGCTACTAATCAGAACTATACCAGATAAATAGATGGCAAACCTAAAGAATCTCTATGCTGCCTGCTTTCCTGATATGTAAGCATAGATTTTGCCATTTTAAACAATTCCCTTACAAAGTGAATGGATCCATGATGGATGATTGTGACTCTATTTTACTCACAATAGGGGAGACAAATTCATATTTCTCATCTTCAGCCAGCATCTTTGGGGCAAACATTGTACTGTAACATTTTGTCTTTGTTGCATTAAGAACAGAAAATTCCTATTATTTCTAAAAGATAGATAACAAACCATTTGTAACTAGCTTACCCACCATGAAGTGGGAACTATAAAAGTGGGAAAGGTGGGAGGAAGCACAAATGGATGAATCCCTTAGCTTGTTCTAAAAACATATTTTCTAAAATAAATTCATTGCTAACAAGTAAATAATAATAATGAAGTGCTTTCCCTAGAAATCTATTAAGATCAACAAAACTATTTTAAAATAAATGGCTTGTGGAATGTAACTATGTTATATATTAGGAAAGAACATACATTAGTTTCACTGGGAATAGTGTATTCAGAGATACCAGGAATTCACAACCACGCAAGGTTTTTTTTTTTAAAGGTTCCTGACATTTGAACATCTTCAGTATTTAACATTTTATACATTTCATTTTGCAGTGGCTCAACTTTTCAACCATTAAAAAAACAATAATCTAGAGACAGATTCAGTTTTCAGAACAAGATGTTTCTGCAACATATCAATTCAGCAAAATGTCCCTCATTACAACTTCTGTTTTATTTTATGAACCCTTTGTTCATAAAATGCTGATCAGGTGTATCATCAATGATGCTACACCTGCTCAGATCACTAACCTGGGGAGAAAGGCGCCTTGTCCTCAGAAAGAATCCAAGAAGACATCCCACTATGACAGATAACACTGAGAGAATGAGTAAACCATTCCTTTTGCAAACATCCTTGACCCGACCTAGCATTGTTTTGAAAGTCACTGCCATGGTGTCCTCAGTGATCTCCGAAGTGGAATCAGCATCCCATAAACACAGAGATCTTTTCAGCCTGTTTTGTTAGAACAGCAGGCATAGATTAGATGAAAGCATTTCTGGGTCTGCTTAGCTGACATGGAAGGTCGCTCTTCTACCAGTAGCCACCAAGCATGTATTTCCAAATTAATGCTCACAATCCTATTAGTGACTACATCAATACGAACCTCAAGGAAGATTAAGAACTCTGGAAAATGAGAACAGAGTGGAGTGGTGTTTTAGAAACCAGACTGATCTTGGAGCAAAGTGGTGCCTGATATGAAAATGAAATAATTGTACATTGTTCAGCTGGTATAAGCAGAGGATCCTTAATAATGGTGGCATAGAAGAACGTGATGCAAAGATATCTTCTGTTTTCATTCAAAGTATAGGTGATTAACAGTAATTAAGCACAAGATTAAACTTTAAGTAATGGTGGCTCATTTTTCACTACTACTAGTACAAATAATCTGGAAATATTGGAAACATATGGAAAAATGTCTTGTCTTTGGCAACATTATTTTTTAGGGAAGACTTCATTTTTTCCAGTGAATTAAACTATATGCAATTATATGATTTATAGATGTATTATGTATACAGTGTTCCCTCGATTTCCACGGGGGATGCGTTCCGAGACCGCCCGCGAAAGTCGAATTTCCGCGAAGTAGAGATGCGGAAGTAAATACACTATTTTTGGCTATGAACAGTATCACAAGCCATCCCTTAACATTTTAAACCCATAAATTACCATTTCCCATTCCCTTAACAACCATTTACTCACCATTATTACTGGTACTCACCATGGAATGAGACACTTGGTGATCCTGATATTTATAAACATAATTATTTATTAACAATAATTATTTTTTTTGTTATTTATTTGCAAAAATTATTAGTTTGGCAATGACGTATGACGTCATTGGGTGGGAAAAACCGTGGTATATGAAAAAAACCGTGAAGTATTTTTTAATTAATATTTTTTGAAAAACCGTGGTATAGGCTATTCGCGAAGTTCGAACCCGCGAAAATCGAGGGAACATTGTAACTTTCTTTGGTCATAAATGTTAGTTTGATATATGAACATTTAAAATATATTCAAATTATCTTTTTATTTTCATCTGAGAAGTAGAAGCAGGCAGCCAAAACATTTGCAGTTGTAAACTAAAGAAACCATTGATACTGTAGCAAAATGAAATGTTTTCTCTGCAATGTAACAAGTATAGAATTTTTAAAAAAATATCATATTTTGCTACATTAAATATTATTTAATGACACTCATTTTCTGAAACACATTTGCTTCTGATTCTGAATCACATCCTTCATTAGTTCAATATTCACTTATATTGTCATAAAATGTTCCGCTCCATTTCTTGATTTTGATGTAATATTAAAGCATCTTAGCCATTATATTTATTTAATTCAATTTCGGTGTCCAGCCAACTCAAGATCCAAATCCACACTTACCCTGGGCAGTTCAGAAAATATTAAAGCACAACATAAATAAGATACATAAAAAGGCAGAAAACAAATGAAACAAAATGGCAAAAAAAGACAACTAAGATAAAAACAGATGCAACATATGACAAACATACTGTATCTAAAAAGGGATTCCCTGCATTCCACCTCAAGACCTAGAAGAAAGCTGTGTGTTTCCTCTTCTTTTTTTTGAACTTTAAAATAAATTATTTATTATTATCTACATGCTACCTTTGTTATAAGTGTGCATAAGCAGATCCTGCGAATATTTACTCAATGAAATGTTGCATTTTATTTAATATCCTCTTCTTCCAATGTAAATGAAATCAAATACTTTTTTGGTAATAACTTAAAAACAGAAAGCATATTTGGGGAAAGATCAGAAGCAACGTGAGGAAATACTATTTTACTGAAAGGGTAGTAGATGCTTGGAACAAACTTCCAGCAGACATGGTTGGTAAATCCGCAGTAACTGAATTTAAACATGCCTGGGATAAACATATAACCACCCTAAGATAAAATACAGGAAATAGTAAAAAGGCAGACTAGATGGAGCATGAGGTCTTTTATTGCCGTCAATCTTCTATGTTTCTATGTTTCTTGATGGAAATTCCTTTCTTTGATCCTCACATAGTATGTGGCCTAATTTGTTTGAGCAAATGAACAGATAGCTCTTTCAAACTGCAGACTCCTCTCAGATTCCTTGTCTCAACAGTTGTGCTTATTATGGACCAGAGACAGATACACAGGAATGGCTGAATTTCTTTGCCTTTTATATGGAAGGTACAAAGTGACAAAAGCACTATGGGGTAAGTACTGCAAAACTGAAACAAATTGAATTGCTACATCCCTATTTATTAACTGATGGCAGATTCTCTTCCAATGTGCTTGGAAGAAAATGTCACTAAATAATTACTCAGTGCAACTCTTGGAGCAGCAAATACACATTTTTAAACATGATTCTCATACAAGGGATTTTCATATAAATCTTACATGGACGTTTAGAGGTATTTGGAGGCTGTGGCTATTGACTACTTATATAATCGTATATGTTAATTGATACAGTATTCAGTTCAATTAATTTCAGGGTGGATTTGCATTCACTGTAAATGCACAAAAGCAGTTACATTAAAAAGGAATTTATCACTTCAAACATGTCAACAAATAAAGCTATACATTTATATAACAAGAAGTAAGGACTATCCATATATTGCTTGAAGGAGTGAGGTGTGAATAATCTTAAAAACCTACTCACTCACTTATAAATCGCCAAACAATTATAAAAATGCCCAATATAATAATAATAATAATAATAATAATAATTTATTAGATTTGTATGCCGCCCATCTCCGAAGACAATACTCTTGAAATTAAATTGAAATCAAGAATATTTAAATGACTTCTACGGCTATTCCAGACTACAACATTCTTCTAAAAGGTTTTATTTAAGCCAAGATGAACTCAAATGTAACCTATTCCTAGGAAAAGGTCCACAGGATAGTGACATAAGGTAGAGTGCAGTACTGCAGGCCACTAAAGCTGACTGTAGATCCATAGGTCAGCGTTTCAAATCTCATCACCAGTTCAAGGTTGACTCAGCCTTCCATCCTTCCGAGGTGGGTAAAATGAGGACCCGGATTGTGGGGGCAATATGCTGGCTCTGTTAAAAACTGCTATTGCAAGCCGCCCTGAGTCGAAGGAGAAGGACGGCATAAAAAAATAGAATATATTAAAAAAATAAAAATAAGGTTATTATCCCGTATTTATTTTTTTAATTGGGCATATAATTTTTTTTATTTTCCATTTCATATTCATACAAATATCAATGCAGATACTTTGGATATATCTCAAAAACACACATGATTACATAGCTATATATTTCTTAAATACTCTTCTTTACAACATCCCTATCCTATTAATTGATTATCAGTCTGTATTCATTTTTCTCTTTTCACTCCCCACCTACTCTCACCATCCCTCCTATCTACCTATCTATTTATTTTTGTGGAGGTACCTCCTATCGAATTCCACCCCCAAAATTGTGCTTTTTTTGGTATAGAGGGAGAGAGAAAAAGGGAAAAACTGTTTCCTTAGAAATCAAGCTGGGAAGAAAACTTCGAGAGGAAAATTCAAGAGGGAAAGGAAAGGAAAAGGGAGAAAAATTGCACATCCCAACACACTCTCTGCCCCCTGGTGTTTTTCCCTGCGATTGACAGGCCATTTCATTTCCCCACCAGAGGCTGCTACGAGCAGAATTCACTTCTGGCAGGAAGAAGGGAAGGAAAGATCTCGGAGTACGAGGCTCTCCCCACCCCACCCGCCTGCTTTAATCTCAGACCAAACGAGGAAGCAACTTCTGCCTTGGTTGGTCGCCCTGACCAGTTAAACCAGCCTCTCCTGTTCGGCAGCCTCCAGGTGTCTTGGCCTAACGATCCTTTGAAGGGCGCCCCGGGTTGGAGAACAGGAGCGAAGGGAAACACAGCAGGGAACCTCGCCCCCCACCCACCTCTTCTGCCACTGGCTTGTAACCTCCGGTGTGTCTCTCTCCAAGCTTGGCAACTTTTAGACCGGCGGACTTCAATTCCCAGAATTCTCCCCGGCCACTCACAGCCACCTTTCCATTCTGGGGGTTGAAGTCCACAAGTCTTAAGAAGTGCCTGAGTTTGGAGAACTCTGGCTTTAGAGGGGACGCGGGTTGGGTTACTGTTACTTCAGAGAGATCGGCCAGTTTGTATCTAAATTGCTTATTTGTAGCCTATGACAATCATTAAGTGTTGGACCTCATGATTCTTGATGAATGTATCTTTTCTGTTATGTACACTGAGAGCATGGGCACCAAATCTTTCAATTCCTTCTATGTCCAGTCACACTTGGCCTGTCTACTCCTTGCAACCAGCTGGCTGTTTGCCTTATTTCAGCAAAAAGTCTTGTTGCCTCTTGAAAAAAAGCATCTTTGGAACTCTTACCTTCGTAGCGCAAGAGTCAGTGTGTCTTCTGAGTGTTTTCGGGATCGGGATTGGCATGCAAGCTTTCAAAACTTTCATAAGCGCACCAGCGTGCCTACCACCCCCATTTATTTTTTATTTTATTTTATTTATTTATTTAGTCCAATACACAATGAGGGTTTTAGTTGGTATATATCTATATACACATAGTAAAATACATGATGAAGGTTATAGAGGAGATACTCATAGTAAAATATATCTAAGAAATAATAGAAAAGAAGATATAGTAATAGAACTTATCAATGAAAGAATAGAAGAAGAGATATAGGAATAGAAGAAAGGTATAGGAGATATAGGAGAGCAATAGGACAGGGGACGGAAGGCACTCTAGTGCACTTGTACTCGCCCCTTACTGACCTCTTAGGAATCTGGATAGGTCAACTGTAGATAATCTAAGGGTAAAGTGTTGGGGGTAAAGTGTTGTCCTGATGTTTCTCTTGTATTAGTATCCATCTCATGTAGATAAACATACAGTATATTTATATATACTATCAATACATAGTTGACAAAATAGAATAAAAAATAAAAAATAAACTGCGAGGACTTAAATACAAAAAAAGGAGCCGTGCGCGCACAGACACACACACACACACACACACACATACACACACACAAGACTTAAAACCAGCAACCCGGACCCTAAAATGTATGGTTGTAACTTGTTGCTTGCATCCTAAAATTTTTATTAATATTGTTTCCTCGTGGCTTATTTGGCTCCTATGACAATCATTAAGTGTTGTACCACATGATTCTTTAAAAAAAAATTACTATTACTATTGCAAGGAGTTTGTTTTTATTTCTATATACACCAATACTCTGTATTGTTACTTTTTATTTTTTTTATTTTGGATCCATTCGTGCCATTTGTGCCATGTTTCTTTGGTTTCTTTATTTGTTGTTCCCTTCATTGAGTTTGTCATTTCGTCCATCTCTGCGCATCTATATATTTCATCAATAATTAAACTTTCAGATGGAGTCTGTTCCTTTTCCCACATGATTCTTGACAAATGTATCTTATGTACACTGAGAGCATATGCACCAGGGACAAATTCCTTGTGTGCCCCCAATCGCACTTGATCAATAAAGAATTCTATTCTATTCTATTCTATTCTATTCTACTCTACTCTAAACATTGCAGAGGCTGAGCTCTGCCTCCGGGGCCGTCCCATGTCTTCTGCTGGGGAGTAACTCCTCCCAGGGGCGTGCATCGGCGGGTGGCTCTCTCGCCCTCGGTCTCCTTTTCCGCCACCGGGAGAGAAGGCATCCAGACCGCCATGGTGACCGGGCCGCTGCTCTTTGCTTCCTTCTCTCGCTTCCGGGGGTCTTGGCTCCCGCCTCTCCTCACCGGGCCCCGCAGGAGCTACAGTAGCCAAGACGATGCGCTCTCCCAGTACTTGCACCGCAGCATCGTCCCCACCATGCACTACCAGAAGAGCCTGCCCCGGTAAGGAAGCGCCTCCTCGGAGGGAACGAGCGGCAGTGCTTGGGTCTCTGGTCCCCGGAGCCCTCGGGCTTCGATCCCCGCCTCCGCCGGGTGGAGCTTGGCTTGCTGGCGTCCTCCGATTGCCCTTCTGGAGCGGCCTTTGGTCCCCCCCACCGTCCGCTTCCCTTCCCTCTTTCAAATAGGAAGGGGTGGTCCAAGTCAGTGGGCTTCTCTCACTCGCTGACTCTGGGAGGAAGAACCTCGTAGCTTTGAGTCGCACGCAAAAAGCTCCCCGTATCCGATTCAGAGTTCTTTAGAAGTTCATTCTTACAGCACTTAACCAAACTCTTTGGAGAATAAAATGTCTATGGAGATTCTCGAAACACCAGCTTGTCCCAAAGGTGGTTTTTCCCCCAAAAGGCAACTGGATTTTTCTTGCCCCCCCCCTCCCCTTCCTTTTGAAAGCGTTTGGCTTCTCATCCAATCTTTGGCTTCTCCATCCAAGCTTTTCTTTCTCTTTCTTTCTTTCCTTCTTTCTTTTTCTCTTTCTGTCCTTACATCCTTTTTCTTTCTCTCTCTCTCTCTCTCTTTCTCCTTCCTTCCTCTTTTGTTCTTTCCCTCCTTTCTTCCCTTTTCTTTCTTTCCTTCCTTCCTTTTCCTTCCTTTTCCCTTCTCTCTCTTTATTTCTCCTTCCTTCCTTCCTTTTGTTCTTTCCCTCCTTTCTTCCCTTTTCTCTTTCTTTCCTTCTTCCTTCCTTCTCTTTTCTTCCTTCCCTCCTTCATTTATTTCTTCCTTCCTTCTCTTTCCTTCCTCCTTCCTTCCTTCCTTCCTTTATTTATTCCATTTGTATGCCACCCAACTCCCTAAGGACTCTGGGCGGCTCACAACCAAAAATAAAAACATACAAATGATATTAAAACCTATAAAAACAATTTTAAAACAATTTAGAGTCCAACAGTTAAAAACCATGCATTCCATTTATGGCCAGATCCCAATGGTACACCATCAGATCAACGGGCCCAGGCCTGCTGGAAAAGCCAGGTCTTCACCGCTTTCCCGAAGGCCAGTAGTGTGGGAGCAGTCAGGAGGTAGCTGGTTCCAGAGAGTTGCAGCAACCACAGAAAAGACCCTCCTCCACAGACCCACCAACCAACACTGTTTAGCTCAGTGTTTTCCAACCTTGGCAACTTGAAAATATCTGGACTTCAACTCCCAGAATTCCCCAGCCAACACTGGTTTAGCTGATGGGACCCAGAAAACCAACCCTGTGGGACCTTACCGGTCACTGATGCTGGGAGCTATTCTTTGGATGAGAAGAGAAACGTTTTTAAAGGAAAGAGGGAAAAACACCTTCAAGAAAGTCCAGTTGTCTCTTAGAAGAAGCACGCTTTTGGGTCTTCCAAGAGCACATAATTGGTTCCATTCCATAGCTGGTTTTTATGGAGAAGCAGACTTGTGGCTCATGCTGGAAAAATGCAGTGATTTGATGGATTTCTTGCTTCACGAATCAGGGAGCATTTACCAATTGCTTCTTGAGGTGAACTTGGAAAAAGAGATATGTTTGGACAAATGGATTTCGCCGTCATCCGAACTTGATCTATAGCAGTGTTTCCCAACCTTGGCAACTTGAAGCTATCTGGACTTCAACTTCCAGAATTCCCCAGCCAGCAAATGCTGACTGGGGAATTCTGGGAGTTGAAGTCCAAACAGCTTCAAATTGCCAAGGTTGGGAAACACTTATCCTTTTTGTTTCTGCCATATCAGGAAACTCCCACACATCTTGTGGCTCATCCTATGGCCTGGGATGTTGGGGTGAGTGATGAGGATTGCCCTCCACTTTTGGATGCAGCCTCTATCACCCTACCTGATGGATCAGATAGTTCCCGATAACATAGGAGTCCCTTTGATCCACTGCAAAACTTGATTCATGAGTGCAGCTTGTTGAAGGAAAGTGATCTGCCTACAGCTGGGTGTCACTTTGCAGGGTAATGTAGAAAAAACAGTGTCTCCACCAATAGGTACGTAGCTGTGCAGGGTGGTGTAGTTAACCTTCACCTTCCTCCCATGCAAACAGTTGACAGCAGCCAGTAGGATCCCGATCCCTGCTGAGTCATCACCATAATCCCTGCTAAAGTGCTGAATGTACAATAAAAGACTTTGAACAAGATGGTACTTTGCAGAAATCCATAAGGAATATCTCTTTGCAGAACACAATTGGTCATGGTTATGTTTCCTGAACTCAACCACAAATGGAAAACTACATCTGCATCATTTTTGAACCCAAGTTGCAGGGACATGTCAGTTTATCAGGGGCAGTAGACATGTTCTGGGTATTTGTATGTTAGCTGTTTAATCCTCATTATTCAGTTTATACATACATAGATACGGTACATATTTATTTATTGGACTTACATGCCGCCCCTTTCCGTGGACTCGGGGCGGCTTATAACATTTTGATAAAAAGATACAATAAATAAAACATTTCTAAGCCAATTAATAGAATAATTAATTTAAAAATTATCTTCAAAACTAAACATTTAAACATACATAAAAACTAAACATACATTCTTGTTTAGTCATACTTATAACCAATACCAATGATTTTTCTGCAGTTATTATTAATCTTAAGGCAGCAATGTTAAACTTTTTTTTTGAATATACAACACAGTCTGAATAATGTGTGAGCTCAAAACAAATATTTTAACTTGTCTTCATAGCTGGATTGTGCTGATGCTAGGATATTCTGTGAACTCATGCCTGGACAGGAATTGATTTTATTTTTACACAATAAACTCTGAAGATGCTAAGACAGTGAGGGCGAATCTTTTTTTGTTGCCAAAAGGGTGTGTGTGTGTGTGTGTGCTAGCATACAAGCACATGCCCACACCCTTCCCTCCCCCTGCTTCCATGCATGCGCTCAATCCCTGTCCCCGCGCACGCACACAGCTCTCACTGAAGCCTGGGACATGAAAATAAATGGGCAAATGGGCAAACTAGAAGTTCAGAAAAAAAGGACTTCCAGTTTGCCTTGTTGTGCTGTTTTTTGCACTCTGGGGGGTGGTGGGGGGTTTCAGGGAAGCTTCTTGGAGCCCCGGAGTGCAAAAAACAGCACAATGGGCAAACCGGAAGTTCGGAAAAAGCACTTCTGGTTTACCTGCTGTACTGTTTTTGCACTCCAGGGCTTCAGGAAGCTTTCCTGAATCCTCTGGAGCAGTGTTTCCCAACCTTGGCAACTTGAAGATATTTGGACTTCAACTCCCAGATGCTGGCTGGGGAATTCTGGGAGTTGAAGTCCAAATATCTTCAAGTTGCCAAGGTTGGGAAACACTGCTCTGGAGTACAAAAAAAATCAACCCAACGACAATCCAGAAGTGCTTTTTCCGAACTTCTGTGCCCTGTGATACGACTACACCTGCCACCTGCCATAGGTTCATCATCATGGTGCTAAGAGATAGTGCGAACCTCTCATTTAATTCAGCTCCAGATTAATAGAACTTTCAAGCAGTTGGATTGCTCACCAGACTATCTAAGGTGAAATGAGAGTTATGCTATTCTAAATTACAGCACAACAAAGAGCTGTGCTAAGAGCTAAACATGAGAAAGGGAAAAATGCAAGGGCTTCATTGCAGTTGGTAACGAAAGGAGACCAGAATAAAGTGTGGTATGTAGGTGAAAGGGTAATGCTAAAAGCAGGGCATGATTCCCATCTCTGCTGTTCAGAGTTAAACATGTATACATTAAAGAAATTGTTGTGCCTTCAAGCCAGTTTTTAGAATCCTGTTGACTGCCTGGACTAGTTCCTGCAGTTTTTCAAGAACTGACTCTATGTATCTACGTAATTGCTACTTTTAATGTCTTTGTACCTATTTGGTTGACTTTATGCATTGTTCCTTTCTAAATTAAGAGCCAGTTTGGTGTAGTGATTAAGGCACCTAGCTAGAAACCAGGGGACCTTGAGCTCTAGTGCTGCCTTAAGCATGACGACAGTTGGATAACCTTAGAACAGTCACTCTTTCTCAGCCCTAGGAAGAAGGCAATGGCAAAACCACTTCCAAAAATGTTGCCAATATAATTTCAGGGACTAGTCCAGGCAGTCATCAAAAGAGTGAATAACAGACTCAAGCTCAACCCGGATAAGACGGAGTGGCTGTGGGTTTTGCCGCCCAAGGACAATTCCATCTGTCCGTCCATCACCCTGGGGGGGGGAGTCACTAACCCCCTCAGAGAGGGTTCGCAACTTGGGCGTCCTCCTCGATCCACAGCTCACATTAGAGAAACATCTTTCAGCTGTGGCGAGGGGGGCGTTTGCCCAGGTTCGCCTGGTGCACCAGTTGCGGCCCTATTTGGACCGGGAGTCACTGCTCACAGTCACTCATGCCCTCATCACCTCGAGGCTCGACTACTGTAATTCTCTCTACATGGGGCTACCTTTGAAAAGTGTTCGGAAACTTCAGATCGTGCAGAATGCAGCTGCGAGAGCTATCATGGGCGTTCCTAAATTCGCCCATGTCACACCAACACTCCGCAATCTGCACTGGTTGCCGATCAGTTTCCGGTCACAATTCAAAGTGTTGGTTATGACCTATAAAGCCCTTCATGGCACTGGACCAGAATATCTCCGGGACCGCCTTCTGCCGCACAAATCCCAGCGACCAGTTAGGTCCCACAGAGTTGGCCTTCTCCGGGTCCCGTCAACTAAACAATGTCGGTTGGCGGGGCCTAGGGGAAGAGCCTTCTCTGTGGCGGCCCCGACCCTTTGGAACCAACTCCCCCCAGATATCAGAGTTGCCCCCACCCTCCTAGCCTTTCGTAAGCTCCTTAAAACCCACCTCTGTTGTCAGGCATGGGGGAATTGACATGTTCCTTCTCCCTAGGCTTATAAAATTTATGTATGGTACGCTAGTGTGTATGATTGGTTTTAACTTGTGGGGTTTTTAAAATTAATTTAAATATTGCATTTGTTGTACATTGTGTTGCTGTTGCTGTGAGCCGCCCCGAGTCTGCGGAGAGGGGCGGCATACAAATCTGATTAAACTTAAACTTAAACTTAAACTTGAAGGGGGAACTTTTAAAATCAGCTTACTTAGGATTATTCCATTAAGGTCAAAGTGTACTATTTAGTTGTCTAAATAACAGTGGATTCAACCATGCATACTTTGCACTTTTTAAAAATTGTTCCTGCTAAATGAGTAACCTACATATAGGTTATAATGACAAAAGAGATAGAGATTATCCAGTATGCCTTAACTATTAACTTAAATGTTGATCTGGATCATATGCTGAAACGTCCTGCCTGTCGGCGACTACTTCAGCTTCAACCACAACAACACAAGAGCACACAACAGATTTAAACTTAAAATTAACTGCTCCGAACTTGACTGTAAAAAATATGACTTCAGTAACCGAGTTGCTGAAGCGTGGAATTCATTACCGGACTCCATAGTGTCATCCCCAAACCCCCAACAATTTACCCTTAGATTATCTACGGTTGACCTATCCAGATTCCTAAGAGGTCAGTAAGGGGCGAGTACAAGTGCACTAGAGTGCCTTCCATCCCCTGTCCTATTGCTCTCCTATATCTCCTATACCTTTCTTCTATTCCTATATCTCTTCTTCTATTCTTTCATTGATATGTTCTATTCCTATATCTTCTTTTCTATTCTTTCTTAGATATATTTTACTATGAGTATCTCCTCTATAACCTTCATCATGTATTTTACTATGTGTATATAGATATATACCCACTAAAACCTTCATTGTGTATTGGACTGAATGAATGAATGAATAAAAACAGTTTTGGCTCAGACAAATAAAACAAAACAAAACTCTTCTTATGAGTATCTCCTCTATAACCTTCATCATGTATTTTACTGTGTGTGTGTGTGTGTGTGTGTGTGTGTGTGTGTGTGTGTGTATATATATATATATATATATATATATATATATATATATATATCCACTAAAACCCTCATTGTGTATTAGACTACATAAATAAATAAATAAATAAGTAAATAAATAAATCAATCAATCAATAAATAAAGCATTTGAGCCAGGTGTGCAGTATTCATTCTCCTCCTATTTTCTATCCCCCAGTTATTAATACTATTATTATTACACAACCGTTTTTGCTTAACTACCATGCTATATGTGGGATTGCAATGTATTAATGCATTGTACTTCTGCAGGAATATCAATATAATTGTTTTAAGTCTGGAGAGCATTTTCCCATGCAACAATTTCTTTTTTATAGGTTCGGGCTAATATAATTTTTCTTTAACTTTGTTTCTGTATTGATTTACTTATTTCAGAATAGCTGAACGTTTAATATAAAAATGTGTTACTTGAATCTTAACTAAAGCTTAATCTACCTGGGAGTATTATTAATAAATTATACGTAGATATAAGTTATAGTAAGTGACAGAGCTGCCTTGGGGCTTATATTTAACTTAAAAACTGCTTGACCGTTTAATCTATCAGCATGTTTTTGTTGAGAGTTTGTGATAACATTTTTTAACCACACAGATTCAATATTTTATTCCTCTTGTTATTAGCTTGCCCATTCCAAAACTTGAAGATACAATTAGAAGGTACCTGAGTGCTCAGAAACCTCTTTTGGATGATGATCAATTCAGGTAGGAACAAGCTTTCATCTTTCTGATATAGGTACTTTTCTCAGTCTGGTTTCTCTACAGATGTGTTGCATTATAGTTCCCATTCTCCTGAGTATTGTTTATCTTGACCGAGACTCATGGCAGTGCTAATCTAGGCAGTCTCGGGGAAAACCTTCTAGATAGCACTGAAGCAAACTTCTCTCCCCTTTGCATTTCAGAACAGTTAATAGCTATAACATTAGGCTTATAGTACCTTGGCTTACAGCGTTCTCTGGGCAGTTTACAGAGTCAGCCTATTGCCCCCAACAAACTGGGTTCTCATTTTACTGATCTCGGAAGGATGAAAGGCTGAGTCGACCATGATCAAACTCTAGGCTGTGGGCAGAGTTTGCCTGCAATCCTGCAATCTAACCAGTGTGCCACCAAGGTTCCTGCAATGGGGAAACGATTATATTCTTTAATACATAGGTAGGAATTTCAGAGGGATGCAGGAGGAAAGGAATGGGGTAACACCTACTGGATAGACCAGACCAGAAAAACAATTCCACCAGAAGGCTAAAACCATTATTGAGATTGGCCATAATAACAGACCCCAGCAAATCTGATTGTGCTATTCTTCTTCCTTATACAAGTGAATTAGAGAGACATCCAGTGGAACCTTTTTGAAATTTCATCTCATGGTTCTGTTTTAGCCCTTTTTGCCTAGGTAATGGTTCTTGCATATCATAGTCATGGCCCTCTTCTTTATTCTGTACAGCAGTCATTTTCAACCTTTTTTGAGCCGCGGCACATTTTTTACATTTACAAAATCCTGGGGAACACCACCAACCAAAATGACACAAAATGACACCCTAAGACACTCTCCTCTCTTTTTCCATCCCTGTCTCCTCCCCTACCCTTGTGTGTGTGTGTGTGTATACAAACTCTTGAACCATTTCCAAAAACAGGTGAGGGCTGGGGTTTTTTCTCTTATTCTTTGGGTGCTTTTTATCATATGCTTTAAATCAAGAGTCACTTCTCTCTCTCTCTTTTGTTTCTCTTTCCTCTCATTCTCTGTCTCAATCATTTTCTCATTTCTCTTTTTTCCTCCCCTTTTTGCTTATTATCTCTCTCTCTCCCTTCCTCTCCTTTTCTCTCTCTCTTTTGCTTTCTTTCTCTCTCTTGCCTTCTTTCTCTCTCTCTTGCTTTCTCTCTCTTTCTCTCTTTTCTTTCTCTCTTGCATTCTCTCTCTCTCTCTCTTGCTTTCTTTCTCTCTTTCTTTCTCTCTTTCTTTCTCTCTCTCTTTCTCACTCTCACTCTCTCAGCAAAATTTGCGAGACCAGAACCTGAGCTTCCTTCTTCGCGGCACACCTGACCATGTCTCGCGGCACACTAGTGTGCCACGGCACACTGGTTGAAAAACACTGCTGTACAGAAAGGTTAGCAGAACCTTATTATTCAGCAGCATACTTTACACTTTCACCCAAAGAATTGTATATATCAGAGAGATACACTAAATTTCTTTCTGTTTCTTTTTTCAAATTTAGGAAAACCCAACAACTTGCTGACAATTTTGAGAAGGGCATTGGTAGAGAGCTGCATGATCATTTGGTTGCAAAGGACAAACAAAATAAACATACAAGTTATATTTCAGGTAGGAAAATGACAGTGAAATGCTGCTTACATTCTTGATGACTTTTTCCTTAAACTGCTCAATTAAGAATCAGTTCTAACCTGGCAGGCAACAGAGAATGGGTCTTCCTTTTCATTAACTGGGCTGAAGCCACAGGTCCGGGAAGGGCTTTGATGCTTGTTTAACTTCTTTGAATGGTTAACATTTCCTTTAGGAGCGTACATGAAATGGAAAGTATGCTTCTTTTCAAACCATGAACAAATCTGTGTGTTCCCAAAATTTTGTTGAACCCTTTCAGCTCATCTAAAGTTCAGCAAAACCAACAGCTGAAAAGGTTTGGTTGTTCCAAGACAAAACTTAATCTAAAGCAAAGATTCTCAACCTGGGGTGGGGGTGGGGTTGGGACCCCTTTGGGGGTCAAATAACCATTTCACAGGGGTCACCTAAGACCATGGGAAAAGATAAATTTCCCATGGTGCTAGGAACTAAAGTTTGCATTCTAGCACCATGGAACATATTTTTACAATCAGGTGGGTTTACAGTGGGGGTGTCCCTCTGACCTTCCTGCCAATCAATTGGGGGAATTGGCACTAGACATATGGTTGGGGGTCACCACAACATGAGGAACTGTATTAAGGGGTTGTGGCATTTGAAAGGTTGAGAACCGCTGATCTATAGGGATCCTAGAGTGATTTTGTGCAGTGAATAGGCCAAAGCTGTACTGATTATTCCTTCTCTCCATCTCTTGCCTTAGTAGCTCACGGCATGCCATATTCCCCTGGTATGTCCCGTTTCCCCTTCCCTCCCTCCATACTTCTCTCCTTTCACGCACTATATAACCTATCTTGCTATCTATCCACTCTAGTCTTCCCAGTGTCTTTTCTCCCCTCACCACTATTGCAGTGGTGGGTTGCTCCCAGTTTGGACTGGTTCTTAGAACCAGTAGCGGTGGTGGTGGGAGACTCCACCCACCTTCCCCAGGACGTGCACAAACCGGTAGCAATTCAGAACGATACTACTGCACTGCTAATGCCCTTGGATGTTCTTCACTGTTACTTCCTCTAACCACTTCTACACAGAAGGATTATATATATAGCCTGGATATAACATTCAAAGCATTCGACTCAGTTTGGGATATCAGAAACATCTCTTCCACACATAGAATTAGTTCTCATTTCCTCCTCCACTACTTGAAGAATGTTAGTACAGGGTACATGGTTGTTAGGGATTGCCATTGTAAACTGCATATTGTAAACTGTACCAAACTTGTACTTAAAGAGTTAATATGCACTCAAAGGGTTAACTTGTACTTGAAGACTTAATATTCAAGGCTGTTTCGTCACTTCCTCATTGAAGCTATAAAAGCTCATTATTTTGCTCAGTTACTTCCTTTACTTTTGTCTGAGAGAAGGGGGAGTTGTTTCTAAGCTCCGTGCTTGTATAAGCTTCGTGCTTATTATCTATATTGTATTTTAGCTTCGTGCTAATCTTGTAATTGCTCAGTGCGTATTATTCTGTATGTGCTTCATGCTTATTCTGGATTGTTTATATTTTGTTTATATGTAAATAATACTTATTTAACTAAGTCTGTGTCTTGGCTTTATCACACATCCACGCTCTGTTAAAATTCTCTGCTCGGTGTTGTCGAAGGTTTCAAGCCTAGCTAACCGAGACAAGCCAACAAAGAATATTCAAGCAAAAGCTGAACGTGTGTCCTCACAAAGATTGGGTTGGAATTAGTCATAAGCTGCAAGCCTGGACCCCTAGAATAATTTCCAAGAGGGGACCTATAAGATACATTAGATTTCTTCTTCTAAATTTAGAGAATGGAAGAGAATACAGTGGATTGATAGAACAAGCATCTCTTTTTCCATATAGAATGTATCAGATTCAACTCTTAGCGTCTCTAGGAGGAAAACAAGATGATCTAATTACCCTGCAATTGCATTTTATTTACTTGAATACTGTTCAGATAGTGGGGGAAGAAATGAGAACTAAAGAGAGGGGTTTTTTTGCTGCAGATAAAAAGATGTTATTTTATAGACTATAGCAGTGGTTTTTAAAGTGGAGGAAATTGGGGCATAGTCTGGGGCTAATGGAGCAATTTGTAACTGCTTGGGAATTGAGAACCTTGGCTGTATTTCTCTCTCTCTCTCTCTCTC
The DNA here is from genome assembly GCF_031021105.1 of Erythrolamprus reginae. NCBI lineage: Eukaryota > Metazoa > Chordata > Lepidosauria > Squamata > Dipsadidae > Erythrolamprus > Erythrolamprus reginae. Next base: position 77,113,166 of record NC_091952.1, read on the forward strand.
TCTCTCTCTCTCTCTCTCTCTCTCTCTCTCTCTGCAATGAAATTATTTAAAATAGGGAAATGGAGAAATTGGCTCAAACAATTGAAAAACCACGGTATTATAACTTTCACGTAATCGCGATTCCATATGCCATTCCGAGAAATAAAATATACGGTCTGTAGAAAAAGAGTGATCATAGTGACTTAATGACCATTACCAACAAAATGTTAATCTATTGCAGGCTGCTAAACTTTTAAGATTTGGGGAAAAAGAATAGTCAAGATGAGATAAAGAAAAGGAAGCTTATGTCAGCAGATGGAGGAATACCAGAACATAAAGGAAACAGCAAAAAATAAGACAAAACAAAAATAAAATAATAGAAGAACAGCAAGGAAGAGAACATTTATAGAATTTAGATCAGTGAACTTTAATTTACAGACTTATGACTGTTCATTTAATAATGGATCAAAGTTTCGACGGCCTTAGAATAGGTGATTTATGACTTGTAGTTGCACTTACAAACTTTGTACTATCCCTTGGTCATGCAATTGCAATTTGAAAGCTTGGCAACAGGCTCACATTTATGACTGATTACAGTGTCATTTGTGACCTTCCCAGATAGCTTTTGATAAGCAAAGTCAATTGAGGAAGCTAGATTTCCTTAACAACTGATTGCATGATTATCTGATCATGAATTGTGATCTTTTTTTTAATACTTTCTAATTAAAAATGCCCATTGGAAAAGGCGGATTTGCTTAACAATTGCATGATCCACTTAATTACTGCCATAAAAAAAATTATCATAAAACTGGGTCCAACTTGACTCTTGATTCCAATGACTTATAATGGAAATTCCAGTCTCAATTCTGGTATATTTATTCAGCTCCTCTCTCTCCTATGTTTTTCTCCCATTACATTCTTGCCGATTCCTTTAGTAAAATAGAGACTCATGACCCAATACATAATCAAGACTCGGAATTAAATCATTGTGAATTTAAAATGCGACCTGCCCCATGCTCTTTGCTTGAGTAGGCCACGAAATCCTTAGGCATTAAAACTTAGCCAAATTATAATCTTTCCTCTGAGTGAAAGAACAAAATGTGAAGAAGCAAAATAGCCATGCTACTCAACTCATATAGAAAAGGAAAGAATTATACCATTGTTTCCCTCCCCATGTGACCTATTTTTCTTCTATTTGAAATAAAATGCTGAATGATTTATTTGTTGAAATGAAATTTACGAAGAGAGTTGTGAAGTATCTCACTGTTGTTTCTGTGGACAATTATTATTATTATTATTATTATTATTATTATTATTATTATTATTAATTGGATTTGTATGCCGCCCCTCTCCACAGACTTGGGGCGGCTAACAACAATGATAAAAAACAACATGTAACAATCCAATTTAATAAAACAACTAAAAATCCTTATTATAAAAACCAAACATACACACAAACATACCATACATAACTTGTAATGGCCCAGGGGAAGGAATATCCTAACTCCCCCATGCCTGGCGACAAAGGTGGGTCTTGAGTAATTTGCGAAAGACAAGGAGGGTGGGGGCCGTTCTAATTTCTGGGGGGAGTTGATTCCAGAGGGCCGGGGCCGCCACAGAAAAGGCTCTTCCCCTGGGGCCCGCCAAACGACATTGTTTGGTCGACGGGACCCGGAGAAGGCCAACTCTGCGGGACCTTATCGGCCGCTGGGATTCGTGCGGTAGAAGGCAGTTCTGGATGTATTCTGGCCCAATGCCATGTAATAAACATCACCCCAGTAATGTTGACTGAGAGTAGGCGGTTACTTACAAGTCGAATATAAGTGGAAAATCTGAGGCAATTCACGCAAATCAAAACCACACAAACCTCAATTCTGTTTCATAGCACTAATTCTGTCTAATTTGGAGCAGAATTGGTGGGCTAAATGCACATTATTTATTATTTGCTTATCGATATTCTGCAGAACCTAGGTTTTTGCACTGCAGACCTGTTTTTTGATATCTAGTTTGCTGCTAACCTCTGTCACAAACCTGTAAACATTAAAAAATTAGTAGCACAACAATGTCACTTTTATACCAATGTATTTATTTGTTTGAAGGTTCAGGCTCTGCAGAGGATTACCTTTCATTTCCTATTCACATTTATTTTTCAGTCCACATATTTGTGAAGAAATCCCAGTGTTTTTATGCCAAGTATAGAATTCAGTTGCTTTAGTGGATAGATGGAAGCCAGGGATTAGAAAGTGAAATCTTTGCTGGGGATCTGAAACTTTTGGAGATAAATAAATGGAAGGAAAAGCACAGGAAAGAGCAGGAGCAACAAGCAAACAGGTAAAAAAAAGCTAGAATATGTTTGTATTTGTGTGGGATTTTTTTCTTCATTGAAGACAAATGATAAATGGTCAAAGAGGGGAGTAAATTGTAAATGAGCATTGGATGCAAAATGAGTGTTCCATATTAAATGAATGGCAGTGAATTTAACACAAATTCTATTTTCAATTGAACTTGGAAAGTTTTCTACCGCATCCCATGGATCTTCATTAAATACGCTTTTCACTGGAAGTCCCTAACATAAGCATCCCAAATTAATGATCCTTGAAGAGCAGCATTGAGGCCTAGTGATGAAAATGCTCACCTCCGAGTCAGAAGGTTGAGAGTTCAATCCTAGGTAATGGCAAATGTTTCTCTCCCAGGGCGTAATGGAAAAAAAAATGGTATCTGTTATTATGGAAAGCAGTAAACAAACAGCTCCATCCAGTTGCCCTGACTTTATCCCAAATCAAGTAATTACAGGGTCGTAAGTTAATGATACTTGAACTTTACTTTTATAATTGCTTCTTAATTTCAGGTCCCTGGTTTGACATGTATCTTAAGGCACGGGAATCCATTCTTCTTAACTTCAATCCATTCATGGCTTTCAGTCCTGACCCCAAACCTGAATACAACGATCAGCTGGTGAAAGCCACCAACATGACTGTTGCTGCTTTGCGTTTCTTGAAGACTCTTAGGGCTGGCATCTTAGAACCAGAGGTGTTTCATCTGAACCCGTCCAAGAGCGACACTCCAGGGTTCAAAAAGCTGATTCGATTTGTGCCTTCTTCTTTCTCGTGGTTTGGTGCCTATATGGTGAACGCCTACCCGCTGGACATGTCGCAATACTTCAGACTTTTCAATTCCACCCGTCTGCCTAAAACCAAGAAAGACGAGCTGTTTACGGATGAGCACGCCAGGCATTTGCTGGTGCTTCGAAATGGGCACTTCTATGTGTTTGATGTGCTAGATCAAAATGGCAACATAGTGAAGCCATCGGAAATTCACGCCCACCTAAAATTCATCCTTTCGGACAATGCTCCAGTTGCAGCATTTCCTCTTCCTTACCTGACTACTGAAAATCGAGACACCTGGGCGACTCTGAGGCAGGAACTCCTTGACAATGGCAACAGGGAGGCCTTAAGGAAAGTGGACTCGGCCATATTCTGCCTGTGCCTTGATGATTTCCCAATTAAAGATGTCGACCATTTGTCCCGTACTATGCTCCATGGCGATGGCACTAACAGGTGGTACGACAAGTCATTTAATCTCATTTTAGCGAGAGACGGCTCTGCGGCCATTCACTTCGAGCATGCCTGGGGAGATGGTGTGGCTGTGCTTAGGTTCCAAAATGAAGTCTTCAAACACAGCACCGAGACCCCCGTCATCACTCCCCAGTCTCTGCCGGCTGCCTGCGATTCGCACGGAGCTGTAGAGAAGCTGGATTTCAAACTGAACGATGCCTTAAAAGAAGGAATCACCAAAGCCAAGCAAAACTTTGATGCCACGGTGAAATCGCTGACGCTGAAGTCCCTCCGGTTTGAAAGAGGAGGCAAGGAATTCATAAAGACCCAGAAGCTGAGTCCCGATGCTTTAGTCCAGCTTGCCTTCCAGATGGCGTTTCTTAGGCAATATGGACAGACGGTTGCCACCTATGAATCTTGCAGCACAGCAGCCTTCAAACACGGTCGCACTGAAACAATCCGGCCTGCTTCGGTTTACACAAAGGCATGCTCAGAGGCAGTAGTAAAGAGGTCATCTAAGCACAATAGTGTGGAGCTACGCCAGATGATGACAGAGTGCTCCACCTATCATGGTCAACTCACAAAGGAAGCTGCTCTGGGTTAGTGATCTTTCTCCTTGTTTTCCGTTATATTAAGTTAAATAAATTAAATTAAGTTAAATAAATTAAATTAAATTAAATACTGTGGTACCCATAGTTCCCTCTAAGCTGAGCAGTGAGCAATGGCTCACTTAAAAATCATCATCAACTCAGAGTTTTTCAAACCTGCCCAGAAGCCGAGAGGGAAAGAGTGAGAAGGAAAGAGTGCCGCCCAGGCCCAAAGGGACTCCCGCTCAGACACTATACTTTTCCGCCCACCCACCCAAAAAATTAGAGGGAACACTGTGGTACCTCTACTTACAAACTTAATTCATTCCTTGACCAGGTTCTTAAGTAGAAAAGTTTAAAAGAAGAAGCAATTTTTCCCATGGGAATCAATGTAAAAGCAAATAATGCATGTGATTGGGCCCTGTTTCCTTCCAGATTCCTACAGAGGCCTCATGGAGGCTTCTCCCTAGCTTTTCCAGCTCTGTTTCCTCCCAGGAGATTCCTAGAGAGGCCCCACAGAGGCTTCTCACTGCCTTTTCCGGCCCTGTTTCCTCCCAGGAAATTCCTAGAGGGGCCCCATGGAGGCTTTTCCCTGCCTTTTCCGGTTATAGTTTCGGAGGGTCGGGTTTGTAAGTGGTTCTTGAGAAGAGGCAAAAAATTTTGAACACCCGGTTCTTATCTAGAAAAGTTGTAAGTAGAGGCATTCTTAAGTAAAGGTACCACTGTATTGATGACAATCCTTTTCTTAACATTGAGTTTCCTATGGATAACTGGTGTTCACAAGTGTGTGCGGAGCAATGTAACTTTTTTAGTTTAGTAATTTAATCCAATTTCAAAATGTGTTGGGTTTATTGGTAGCTGCTGGGGCCTAGAGGTGGAGCTCTTGCATCACAATCAGGAGGTTGTGAGTTTGATCCTAAGTAGAGGCAGATGTAGGATCTCCTGCTTGGGCAAGAGGTTGGGCGATGACCCTCAAGGTCCCTTCCAAATCTGTTAATCTGAAAATTGATTGATTGATTCACTTTAGATCCTGGGAAGCTCATGACAATAGAGTTATGTACCAAAATTACAAAATACGTCAGTATAGTATTTAGAGAAGCAAAGGTTGTACAAATTGGCAACATGCCCTCCTCACTGTTTGGACTGCTCCAGGTGTCTTCAAAGACCATCCCGAAGCCACCACTGCTTCTGTATAGAACATCTGGCACACATTACCTAGGGCTTAACTGGTAGTTATAATGACCTTAATTGGAACTAATAACTTGGTTATTAAGCAAGGTCAAATTGCAACTTATGAGCTCACTTTAGGTTTTTCTTTTGGCTTTGGAGACCCGTGAAGGTCATAAATGTGAAGGTTGGTTGCAAAATTATTTTTTCCATGACTGTTGCGGCTCTGAAAGTTGTTACTAAATGAGGACTGCCCGTATTGATTTTGAAGGCTTTGCACTGTCTGCCAGGAAGGTGCAATTCAAAGTGCTGGTTTTGTCCTACGTATAAAGCTCTTTATGATTGGCACTTAGGGGTGTTCAGGAATTCCCTTTCCAATTAAGGTTGACCCATTTTGAGATATTAATCCTGGAAGAAACTGCTTATGGTGCCCCACCTTATAAAATGGGATTGAATGATGGATGGGACAAATAGTAAGTGCTTCTTTTCCGTAATGACTGCAATGCTTTGGCGTTATCTTCCTTCCGGAATTGACACCATTGCTGTTAGTTTTTTCGGAAACAGGTTAAAATTGAGTTATTGTGAAATAATAACCTCTGGGATGTTAATACACATTTCTCTATAAAATGTATACACTACTTCAAACCATGTGGTCTCCGGACAATTTAGTTATATATCATAGATAATACAATACAAATAAAACAATTAAAAAATAAGCAATATATTAATATAGTAAATCTAAATCCCACATGATTTTAGATTCAGTTCTGAAACACCCTCTGGAAAAATAATCTCTTTACGATTTTTAGAAAGCAAAAGATGTTGCTTGTGTTTTATTGCTTCTGCTTTAATTTTTATACACTGGTATCCTTACCAGGAGCATATTAATCATCGTACTGATGCTGCTGCTTAGCACCAGCAATCACGGGGTTATTAATACCTTTGAATAATATTAATAACAATGAATAACATTTCAGATGGTATAAAGCAGTGGTTCTTAACCTTTCTAATGCCACGGCCTTTTAATACAGTTCCTCATGTTGTGGTGACTTCCCCCCCCCCCAACCATATGTCTAGTGCCAATTCTCCCAACAGAGCTTTAAGCTGATTGGCAGGAAAGTTAGAGGGACACTCCCACTGTAAACGCCTGATTGGTTGGATTGTAAAAATATGTTCTAAGGCGCCAGAATAGAAGCTTTAGTTTCTAACATTATGGGAAATTTGTCTTCCCCCATGGTCTTAGGTGACCCCTATGAAACAGTCATTGATCCCCATAGGAGTCCTGACCCCAGGTTGAGAACCACATAAAACGTCCTATAGGACACTGAAAGTTACTAATATAGCAATAGCAATAAGACTTATTTTCTGCTTCAGTGATTTACAGCCTAAGATGTTTACAAAGTCAGCATATTGCTCCCAACAATCTGGGTCCTCTTTTTACTGACTTCAGAAGGGTGGATGGCTGAGTCAACCTTGAGTTAGTCGTTCTGGAGAAAAAAGAGATCGCTGCTTAATAGCGATCCCTTGTTCCGGTTCCGTGAGCTCAATCCGGGGTCCTGGTGATGAGTGCTATCCGTGGCTTGCATTGGCTGCCGATCAGTTTCCGGTCACAATTCAAAGTGTTGGTCATGACCTTTAAAGCCCTACATGGTATTGGACCAGATTACCCCCGGAACCGCCTGCTACCACACGAATCCCAGCGACCGATAAGGTCCCACAGAGTTGGCCTTCTCCGGGTCCCGTCAACTAAACAATGTCATTTGGCGGGCCCCAGGGGAAGAGCCTTCTCTGTGGCGGCCCCGGCCCTCTGGAACCAACTCCCCCCGGAGATTAGAACTGCCCCCACCCTCCCTGTCTTTCGTAAACTACTCAAGACTCACTTATGCCGCCAGGCATGGGGGAGTTGAGATATTCCTTCCCCCTAGGCCATTACAAGTTATGCATGGTATGTTTGTGTGTACGTTTGGTTTTATAATAAGGGTTTTTAGTTGTTTTATTAATTGGATTGTTACATGCTGTTTTTTATCATTGTTGTTAGCCACCCCGAGTCTACGGAGAGGGGCGGCATACAAATCCAATAAATAAATAAATAAATAAAACTGCAGTCAGCAGAATTAGCCTGCAGCACTGAATTCTAACCACTGCCCCACCACAACTCTTATATAATGGTGGAATTTATTTAAACAAATTATTTTAGTGCTTATTTAAATAAGATCACATAACCTTCTTGTTTTACAACAATGGTTTTAATTTTGTGAAGCAAATTACCAGCAGCCTGTCATGTTTAACTTCGGAAGTGACATAAAATATGATTTACACGCCCGTAGTGACTTTTTCAGAGCCGCTCACTGTTGTATTTTTCTTGACAGGTCAGGGATTTGATCGTCACCTTTATGCACTGAGGTGTGAAGCAGAATCCCAAGGAACTTCTTTGCCAGAGTTCTACAAGGACCAAGCTTATGCCCTAATTAACCGCAACATTCTCTCCACAAGTACTTTGAGCAGTCCAGCCGTGTTCCTGGGTGGATTTGGGCCAGTGGTGCCGGATGGATTTGGTGTAGCTTATGGTATACAAGATAACTGGATTGGGTGCAACATTTCTGCTTATCCATCTAGGAATGCATCAGAATTCCTGCAGTGCGTGCACAAGTCACTGGATGATGTTTTTGATATTTTAGAAGGGAAACAAATTAGTAATTAGGATAGAACAGGACTGGCTTTTTAAACGTGTGACATAACAAACTTCCATTGGCTCAAGGTTAATGTTTTAGCTGGACTATGACCTGTTTATTCTTTTTTTAAAAAAAATAATAGATTAATGTTTGGAGAAAAACAAAAGAATGTAAATAGGGTTAAAGAGCTGGCCCACTGAATTTTTACGCTTGCCATGATTAAGTTGTTACACTGATTTTAATACCTGTTCTCCAAATATGATTAAGGCTAGCTCCAACTCAGGGACTTCCAATGGTAGAAAAGTGCAGTCTTTATATCAGCCAATAGAAGTTCTTGCAGTATAAGTCTTTGTTAATATATGTGTTCGATTAATTTTTAAATATACATGAATTAATTGTATAAAATATAGGAATGATGCTTGGGTGACATTTAGATAGTACCATCCCTTTTGTGAGATCTTGTGTTAAAAGACAATCCAGTATTATAGATTTATTTTTGTAAAAGGAAAGAAGAAATGTTCACATTGTTCTAGAGTTCTGCCTTGTGACATTCAAGTGAAACTTTTGGAATCCTTTCAACGAACAATTATAAGAATATTCAGTATGGCAAGCAGCAAATTTACCAAAGAAGAAAAAAAAATCCTGAATGTAAAACGAAGGATTTTTCTCCATCCAGTCTTTTTGTTCCCAAAAGATGGAAGAAAATAGAGAAAAATACTCACAGGCAAAAATCTTGTAAAAGTGCCCATTTTCTGTGCCTAGTAGACCAAAGTTAACAACTGCAGAGTATGATAGAATTGTGCGATTACATTAGATTAGATTAGAACAGAACAGAATTCTTTATTGGCCCAGTGTGATTGGACCCACAAGGAATTTGTCATTGGTGCAGATGCTCTCAGTGTACATAAAAGAAAAGATACATTTGTCAAGAATCATGAGGTGCAACATTTAATGATTGTCATAGGGTACAAATAAGCAATCAGGAAACAATCAATATTAATTAATAAATATAAATATAACAATATAATATAATGTACGGTAATTAGAAGTGAAATCTGAGACACCCCTCACTGGTCATTACCAGGCTCACTCTGCTGTTCAGTGTAACTGAAAATATGATACAGGATGCACACCATGTAGAAAAAATAATCCATGCCCAAATAAATGGGGTGGAAGTCATATAAAATGACACATAGAACATGTAACATCTATATCTGCCCTGAAAGCTTAAAGGAAAATAATGCAGGCGGTCCTTGACTTATGACCACATGGGGACCAGGATTTCCATTGTTAGGGTTTAAAAAATGGGTCACACCTGATTTTACATTTTTTTGCCATGGTTAAGTGAATCCTTGCAGTTGTTAAGTGAATCATGTGGTCATTAATTGAAGCCGGCTGGTAAGGTCCCAAATGGTAATCATGGGATCTTAAGATGCTACGACCCTCATAAATATATGCCAGCTGCCAACACCCAAATTTTGATCACATGATTGTGGGAAATGCTGTAATGGCTGTTAAGTGTGAGGACCAGTCATAAGTCTTTTTCCCCCAGTGCTGTTATAACTTCAAACGGTCATTAAACGAATGGTTGTTAAGGACTACTTGAAATATCAGTCTGATTGATTCAGATTCCAGCTGAAACATATCCTGAAAATTTCCTGTTGAATAATTGTGACACATTTTATATGTATGTCATGGGGATTCTGTCATCCAGGTCATGGTTGGGGTGCTTTTCAAGAGGCAACGGGACTTTCTTGCTATTTCTTTCTTGACATTTCATTTCCATTCACCATCATCCAGTCAGAACTGAAGAAGCTTCTTGAATGAGAAGTGAAATGTCTTCAAAGAAAAACAAGTCCAGTTGCCTCTTGAAAAAGCAAGTTTGGGTCATTTTATGTGTCATGTACAGTATATCTGTCTGTGTATAATATATGTTTATAAGAAGCTACATACACACAAAAACCAAAATAATGATTACTAATGGTGCCTAAGTAAAATTAATTGCCTTAAAAAAAGGTTCTTCATTTAGAAAATGTACAGAAATGTAAGAATACAAGCGAATATATTCCTTTACCTCCCAACAGAATCAGGATACCCTCTCCCCGCTTTCATCTGGAACTAGTCATATTTTCCCAAGAGGAGATGCTTAGGGTCCCCATCATACCAGAGGATAGATATTAAGAAACATCTTGATTCCTGAGATTTGACTGATGCCTACTTTGTTGGCCTTTGTTTGTTGTTTATAGTTTGTGTTGGAAGTGACCTTGTGGGTTTTCTAGCCCAGTGATTTTCAACCTTTTTTGAGCCGCGGCACATTTTTTACATTTACAAAATCCTGGGGCACACCACCAACCAAAATGACACAAAATGACACTATAACACAGTACATATTATTATACATATAGTTAATAATATAGTTTCTAAATGTATTTATACTCACTTAGTGTGAAACCTGGGCCTGTTTCAATGAACACAAAAGGGATATCCTGGCAGGAATGGTAGAAAGACACACACGAAGCTCTTCCTCAACAGTTCTCATTCTCTCTCTGTTTTGAGTTTTCATCACTGCGTTTTTATCGCAATGACAAATTCGCGGCAGCCCATGGACTTCCTGGGTGTGGATGAGGGGCGGCTTGCTATTGGTTCATCGCTAGTGGTTGGGATGAATCCTAGAAGGTGATTGGTCAGTGAGCATTCCCTGTGCCTCCACTCTTCCTGTCATTGATAGCTGGAGGGATTGTGAGGGGAATGTTTATGTTTGGATGGAGGCAGCTGGAAGTGGGCCAGATAAATGGCCTCCGCGGGCCATATCTGGCACACGGGCTGTAGTTTGAGGACCCATGTTTAATTTACCCACGGCACACTTGACCATGTCTCACGGCACACTAGTGTGCCGGGGCACACTGGTTGAAAAACACTGTTCTAGCCCAACCTCCTGCTCGTGCAGGAGGCCCTATGCCATCCCAGACATATGGCAGTCCAGTCTCTTCTTAAAGTTTCCAGTGTTGGGGCGTTCACAACCTCTGCAGGCAAGACATTCCACCGTTTTTTTGCTCTTACCATCAGAAAGTTCTTCCTTATTTCTAGGTTGAATCTCTCCTTGGTCAGCTTCCATCTGTTGCTCCTTGTCTGCCCTCTGGTGCTTTGGAAACAGTGACACCCTCCTCACTGTGGCAGCCCCTCAAGTATTTGAAGACTGCTATCATGTCCCCCCTGGACCTCCTCTTCACTAGACTATCTATGCCCAGTTCCTGCAACCTTTCCTCGTATGTTTTGGTTTCTAAACCCTTTATTATTCTGGTTGCCCTCTTCTGTACTTTTTCCAGAGTTTCAATGTCTTTTTTGTAGTATGGAGCCCAAAATTGAATGCAGTACTCTAGGTGAGGTCTGACAAGGGTATTATTAACTGGTATTAGTACTTTAGTCCTGGATTGTATCCCTCTGTGGATGCAGTTGAAGATTATGTTGGCTTTTTTAGCTGCCGCTGCACATTGCTGGCTCATATTTAGTTGGTTGTCCACCAAGACTCCTAGATCTCTCTCACAGTCACTTGTGTTGAGTGTGGTTTCACCCAGTTTGTATGTATGTTTTGGGTTTTTCTTACCTAGTAAAAGACTTTACTTTTCTCTACGTTGAACTTCATTGTTTGTTTGGGCCCACTGTATAAATCTGTCTAGATCTTCCTGCATCCTGAGCCTATCCTCTGGAGAATTGGCCACTCCTGCCAGCTTGGTATCATCTGGGAATTTAATTAATTCCCCCTCTATTCCCTCCTCTAGTTCAGTATTTCCCAACCTTGCCACTTGAAGATATCTAGACTTCAACTCTCAGAATTCCCCAGCCAGCATTTGCTGGCTGGGTAATTCTGGGAGTTGAAGTCCAGATATCTTCAAGTGGCCAAGGTTGGGAAACACTGCTCTAGGTCATTGATAAATATGTTAAAGAGTACTGGGCTAGGACTGGTCCTTGTGGTACCCCGCTTACTTCTTTCCAGGTGGACATAGACCCATTGAGGACTACTTGTTGGGTACGGTTAATCAGCCAGTTTTCAATGGAAGGCTTTGGAGAATGGTCCTTTTCTGAGAAGCATTCAGCCTTTTTGTTTCATACTTGGGCTGGTTTTAAATGGGTACTTTTTTCTTATTTTGTAATTGGACATTTTATGAAGGGTTGAAGGGTTGTTGCGTTTTTTAGTTCTTGTCAACAGCCTTGTTTGTATTAAGCACAAAAGGGCAGAGGTGGGATCAAGAGAAAAGAGTAGGAAGGAAAGGAAAAAAGGAAATACCACCAGCTGGGGATGAGAAGTGATAGCTTAAATAAACATAAAGGGCTAAAAAACTAGACAAGCACTTCTTCCCTAGCAGTAGCTTATTTTCAGGCTATAGTTAAAGGCATCTACTCTTGGGTTCAGGGTTGTATGCATGCATAGTCATTCATGTGGATCACAAGGTTTTCAGTTATCTCCTTTCTTTTGGGAGCAGTGTGGTGGCTCAGTGGCTGGGCTTGTGGGCTGGAAGCTTCAAGAGTGAGTGACAGGGGACAGGGTGAGTTCCCATCCTCATCCAAATTCCTGCTAATCTGGCAGTTCAAAAACATGTGAATGTAAGTAGATAAATGGGTACTACTTTGGTGGGATGGTAACAGCACTCTGTGACGTCATGCTGGTCACATGACTGTAGAAATGTCTGGGTAGCACTGGCTCCATGGACTTGAAATAGAGATGAGCATTGTCTCCCAAACTCAGCAATAGAGATGAGCATTGTCTCCCAAACTCAGCAATAGTGGAGAGAAATCGTAGGGGATCCTTTACCTCTCTTCATTATAGTACATCAAAGTTACCCCGATCCTTACAATTCTTGATTAAATATACAGTGAAGTATATTTATTGTCCTTTAAACAGCAGAGTCCTTTAGGAGTGGGGCGGCAAATAAATTAAATTAATAAATAATAAATAAATAAACTTAACTTAGAAGCATCCAACACATTATTTTATTTCTAAGAAACTTGGAATAATTTTGCTTTTCCAGATATATTAAAAACGCATAACATCTGTAAAAAATACTTCACCTTAAAATGATATATGTATATGCACTACTCAAAAAAATATAGGGAACACTCAAATAACACATCCTAGATCTGAATGAATGAAATATTCTCATTGAATACTTTGTTCTGTACAAAGTTGAATGTGCACAACAGCATGTGAAATTTATTGTCAATCAGTGTTGCTTCCTAAGTGGGCAGTTTGATTTCACAGAAGTCTGATTTACTTGGAGTTATATTGTGTTGTTTAAGTGTTCCCTTTATTTTTTTTAAACAGTATACTGTATTTAGGTATTCTGAATAAAGCTCATTGGAATGGAACGAGCTATTATTCTTACTTGTTTATAAGAAATAGATCTGAAATGTGAATTTTCAGTATATTAAATGGATGTCTATTTGTCAACTGGTTTGTTCCAAGATAAGGATTGTGGTATTAATTGCATGTATTTTTTTCAGACAATAAAAAAAGTAACAGCATGACTGAGAAAAAATATCAGAAGTTAAGGGTTTTATTTTCACTTTTATGGATACAATGTAAACGACTTTGCTTTATGGAAAAATGTTGCTTTGACGTAGGAGCTAACATTTGACAAACTTATGTGTAACATCATAGATGCCAACGGATTCCTTTATTTTTTCATCATAGTCATTCCAGTCCTGTAAAGTGAAACATGCCATCTTAGCTCTATACAAACTTTAATGGAGATACAGTATTGTTTTCAGTTAAATTGTAGGCAGCTGCTTGGAGGTTAGCCTGCATTTCGACAACACCCTCCCCTTCTCATATATTAGGCACACCAAATGTAATTTGGTTTCAGGGTTTTTCACACATTTAAATGAAAAAGGGCGTGTCCTGACATTTGAAGAGATCATCTTCAATATGGATGACTATCATGCCAAGAACTGACCTTGAAAATGCAATTCATAGTTAAGGAAAACTATCACTGGATGAAAAAAATAATCTCCAAGAATATCATTTGACATTATATGCTATGGAACAAGGCCAAATTTGAAGGAGCGCTTGCAACATAGGATTTCTAACATTGTTATTGAGACACCAATTTACAATTCTTTAACAATTGTAGGGTTAAATAAGGTTCAGGAGAGAAGTGTTTTTAATAGGAAAGTGAACACAAGAACAAGGGGGCACAATCTGAGGTTATTTGGGGGAAAGATTAGAAGTAACATGAGAAAATATTATTTTACTGAAAGAGTAACAAACTTCCAGCAGACGTGGTTGGTAAATCCACAGTAACTCAATTTAAACATGCCTGGAGTAAACATATATCCATCCTAAGATAAAATACAGGAAATAATATAAGGGCAGACTAGATGGACCATGAGGTCTTTTTCTGTCATCAATCTTCTACGTTTCCATGTTTCAATTGTCTGAAGTTAGAACAGCCTTAGAAAAAGCAATTTATGGTTGACTCTTGATGTTATGACTCTCCTACCATTCCTGACTGCAATTCAGATGATTGACAATGAACCTGTGTTTATGCAATTTGTTACTTTTCCAGCTGGCTTCCAGCAGGCAAAGTCAATTGGGGAAGTCAAATGTGCTTAATGATGGCATGAATTACCTAATTCATTAATGTGATTTGCTTAATAACCATGGCAAAATGGTTATAAAATTGGGTCCAGTCACAGGATGATTCATTTAATGCCTGAAATTCTGATCTTAATTGTGGTCGTAAGTCAAGGACTATCTGTACTTTTATCCTGATAGCACCAGGTTCAAGCAGGTTTAGGAAAGAAGAGAAAATACCTATTTTCTAGATATTTTGAACTATAATTAGCATATTTGTCATCCAAAACATCTAGAAAGTACCAAACTGTTTTATCTCAAACTAGTGTCTGGAACATAGATGTACAATATTGATGACATTTCTGGTATGGATAATTTAATTTTTAAACTGATTTCAATATGAAGATCCTGTGCAGCAAGGTTCTAAAACCCTTTAATACCAGTTTGTGCATGCACTGCTTCTGAGCATGTGCAGAAGTGTCCTGGGTGGCTGGGCAAAGCCTGCCACCACCAGCACTACCAGTTCTAAGAACCAGGCCAAATCGGGAGCAGTCCACCGCTGATCCTGTTCTAATACAATGGAAAGGCATCAGGCTAGATTTGTCTAATATAAAATTGGACCTTTAAAAATTGTCCTGCTCATCCAGTCTTTCTTAGTTTCTCATTTAACAAGCTGCAATTATATTAACATAACTTGGATTAGCTGTAAAACTGGACCAGGATATTTTATGAGGAATAACTATTAATCCTCAGATTCAATGTTATTGTCAGATTAGTAATACCTTCAAATAACAGTGACAGGGGACAGAGGTAGGAGAAAGGAATATCTCTTCCTTCTGCTAGGAGACATCTGGTTGACCACTATGAGAAGTTGATGTAGGGTGGACCTTAGGTGATTTTATATGAGCCTGATTTTAAGATTTGTACACTATAACCACAATATTATTTGACCCACAAATGTGAAGACTCTACCTTTTCCAGTAGGTTGATTTCATCGAAAGATGTGCCAGAGTCAGCACCATTTGCAGCAAAACCTGCCTACAAATAATTTAAAAGCACCTGTTAAGAACACATTAGATCTGAGCTAAAATACTGTTTTGGATCATAATTGATGTCTGATTTAACACTAACTCTTCATCCAAACAAGGTAAGATGTTCCCTGCTACAGATGAGCAATAAATCCATAACTAAGAATTCCAAAATTAAGATTTCTAACAGCTTCCCTATCACCTGAATCTAATTATTTGCATAGAACAAACTTCAAATCACATTAATGTTTGCATTATTGCAAACTTACCAGCTGTTAACTCTTTATTCAATGGTTGTGTGAACTAGCAGCAAAAGAAATTCTGTGCTGAAGAACATGTTATGCGATAATTTGAGTTTAAGAGGCGAGCCTTTCAAATAGGAGACTCTTGAGAACTTGCCTGTGGTTGAAAATCCACGGGTTCAAGGCCACGGCACTCAAATTCCACTATTGTCTTAAAGGTCTCGTTGTCTTCGGCCTAGAATTCAGCCAAAAGAATACTTAGCTTTTTTAAAAAACAAAAGAATAAAGATAAGCGGGAAGAAATAGAACATGTTTCCCAAATTATTATATTCCATAAAGACACAGTGTAATATTAGAAGGAATATAATCTGTAATGCTTGTAAATCTCTAGAGAAAATTCTGATTAGGGTAGGGAAACATTCAAGCATGAATGACAGAAAAATAATCACTAGTCCCTGTTTAAAGTGCTGTCTTTAAGTCAAATAACAGGAAATTGAATTTCTGCTAAAAAGTTCACCCTTTTCATAAAATACAAATAAAATGAACTTACGTTATAAGACTTAATTGTCTGACTTAAGATATCTAGAAAAGAAAAAGAAAAATGTATCATTGAAACAAATAAAGTATAACTCACAGGCTACATATATACACTGCTCAAAAAAATAAAGTGAGCACTTAAACAACACAATATAACTCCAAGTAAATCAAACTTCTGTGAAATCAAACTGTCCATTTAGGAAGCAACACTGATTGACAATCAATTTCACATGCTGTTGTGCACATTCAACTTTGTACAGAACAAAGTATTCAATGAGAATATTTCATTCATTCAGATCTAGGATCTATTTGAGTGTTCCCTTTATTTTTTTGAGGAGTATATTTAGATTTGAATGGATTCAGGGTCAGTCACGCATTAGACTTCATCTCTAAAAGTTAGTTTTAAATGTTTAAGCACTGTGTCATGATTAGATGCATCTCAGCATCATAGTATGCGGCCTACCTAATCTAGGCTTCAAAACTAAACAAGGTTTTGGGATTTTTAGGCCAGAGGTCCGCCAGGCCACAGCCCATTAGGAGGAATGTTTTCTTCTTAGTTTAATATAGTATCATGCAGAATGCAGCTGCGAGAGCTATCATGGGCTTTCCTAAATATGCCCATGTCACACCAACACTCCACAGTCTGCATTGGTTGCCGATCAGTTTCCGGTCACAATTCAAAGTGTTGGTTATGACCTATAAAGCCCTTCATGGCACCGGACCAGAATATCTCCGGGACCGCCTTCTGCCGCACGAATCCCAGCGACCAGTTAGGTCCCACAGAGTTGGCCTTCTCCGGGTCCCGTCAACTAAACAATGTCGTTTGGCGGGACCCAGGGGAAGAGCCTTCTCTGTGGCGGCCCCGACCCTTTGGAACCAACTCCCCCTAGATATCAGAGTTGCCCCCACCCTCCTTGCCTTTCGTAAAGTTCTTAAGACCCATCTCTGTCATCAGGCATGGGGGAACTGAGACATCTCCCCCGGGCCTATACAGTTTATACATGGAATGTTTGTGTGTGTGTTTGCTTTTAATAATGGGTTTTTTTACTGTTTTTTAAATTATTAGATTTGTTTTTTACATTGTTCTTGTTATTGTTGTGAGCCGCCCCGAGGCTACGGAGAGGGGCGGCATACAAATCTAATAAATAAATAAATAAATAAATAAATAAATAAATAAATAAATAAATAAATCAATAAATCAATAAATCAATCAATAAATCATAGCCTGAGGATGGGGTGTGTCTGATCATGGCAACTTTAAGATTTGTGGACTTCAACTCCCAGAAATTGAAGCTCAGTTGACCTTGATGAGGAATTTTGGGAGTTGAAGTTTTTAAAGTTGCCAAACTGGCCATCCGTGATCTAGGGGACAGATGTATAAAAAATCTCTTACCTATGGAGTTTTCTCGGGAGCACAACTTGCATTTCTGCACCATTGTGGCACTTCCCCGGCCTCCTTTCAGAGGGTGACTGTCCTAAACATAATTTCAAAAGAAAACATCAGCCACTCAAGAGCTCCAGTGGAGAGGAGGCTGCAGGAAATAATGTCCATTTTTTTCCAAGATCCAAATCTTCTAATGGATTTTAAATTAGGAATGTTATGCAAACACTTAGCAAAGTTGGCAGGGAATACAGTAGTTTAGAATACTGATCTAACAGATATTTTTGCTAAATATCCTTAGCAAAATTAGAGACTTTATTAAATCTTTTGTTTAAAGAAAAATCTAATTTACACTAAGTTCACAATTCTAATTAAGTGACTGAACTATATATCTGACTGTAAAATTATATTGCTAATGGAAACATTGGTATTAAAAGAATATAGGTATAGGTATGCATACGGATATATTCTCCCATGAAATAAAATAAAATATCTATATTGTT
The DNA here is from genome assembly GCF_031021105.1 of Erythrolamprus reginae. NCBI lineage: Eukaryota > Metazoa > Chordata > Lepidosauria > Squamata > Dipsadidae > Erythrolamprus > Erythrolamprus reginae. The sequence goes on from NC_091952.1 coordinate 77,131,387, forward strand.
TAGAAAAAAGAGCAGAACCCTAGAAAGAATGATTATGAATGTTTGCATATAGTCAAGACTTATATAGTCAACACCCTAGATACAATCTAGAAACAAGGTGTTTTCCAGTTCTAGTTTCGTAGAAATGTTTTGGATAGCTTCTGTCACTGACACCCACAAGGATAGGAGTAAATGACTCTGCCCAAATAATATGAATTATGTACCATAAATCATTTGCACCGTGATGTGCCTGGTGCCAACTGTATCTTATGTAATTTGTTTTGAAACTTACCATTAATCGGAGATATTGCCATTTTTCTGAAACCTCATTACAGTTTCCACATTTAAGCTGGAAAATAAAAGGAAAACAAATGCAAACTAAATATATTTAATGGAATCCAGCAACACAATAATCAAATGTTTAAATTTAAACATTTAAACATCTAGATGGAGAGGTGTTTGGGGTTTTGGGCCAAATGATCCCGGGAAAGTTCATCTTTGTCTACGAATGGAATTGGCTTCCCACATCCAGAGATGTTTTACAATTTGGGGGTCCTCCTAAAGCCATTGTTCCTTCTTAATTAATTAATTAACAAGTGGTAGCTGTGGCTTGCACAAGTATGATTCTACACTAACTGCATCCATTCCTGGTTTGCTAGGCACTTCTCAGACACTAATGTCTTAATAACCTTCCATTTAAATTCCTGTGGTGTCCTTTTATGTAGGAATGCTTTTAAAGAACATTCAGAAGCTGCAGCTGGTACAGAATTGGTATATTCAGACATACCAGGGACTGGACAATGTTTGGGGAGCTACAAATGTTACCAAATTGGGGATGTCACTTTTAAAGCCATATTAGTCTCTGGCTTTAGCCACTGAGGTACTCTGTCCACCTCACCAGATTAAACAATCAACCCTTTTGGTTTTTATAATGGCTTATCAGGTCCAGAAGGTCCCATTAAAGCTTCTAACTCAGTGGTTCTCAACCTGGGGGTCGGGATCCCTTTGGGGATCAAATGACCGTTTCATAGGGGTTGCCTAAAACCCTGGGAAAAGACAAATTTCCCATGGTGTTAGGAACTAAAGCTTCTATTCTGGTGCCTTGGAATATATTTTTACAATCCGACCAATCAGGCGTTTTACAGTGGGGGTGTCCCTCTCACCTTCCTGCCAATCAGCTTAAAGCCCTCTTGGGAGAATTGGCATTAGACATATGGTTGGGGGTCACCACAACATGAGGAGCTGTAGTAAGGGGTTGCGTCATTAGAAAATTGAGAACCACTGTAATCTAACTAGAAATCAACAATTGCAATAGTGTGATGGAGCCACGAAAAAAAATTCCCTAAACTATATTAATTGCGGTGAACCTGAACCACAATTTGCAATAATACTGTAATCTAACAGTTACTATGAGCCTAGGCACCTTGATTCAAAGCCACTGTGTTGCTCCCAAATATTAATATGTATATGTAGTTTTCACAAGAAGAGTCCTTCACTCCTCCTCCCGCAGCAAAATACCTTCTTTCACCAGACTTGAAATTCTAAAATTAGACAATTTACAACTACGTTGCCTCCAAACTGATCTAACCATAGTTCACAAAATCATATACCAAAATGTGCTTCCTGTTAATGAGTACTTCACCTTTAACTGCAACAACACATGAGTACGTAACAGATTCAAATTAAATTTAAACCGCTCCAAACTAGACTGCAGAAAATGACGTCTTTAGAGTGATCAATGCCTGGAATTCACTACCTGACTTTGTGGTTTCTTCCCCCAACCCCAAAACCTTCAACCTTAGATTGTCTACAGTTGACCTCTCCTCTTTTCTAAGAGGTCTGTAAAGGGTGCACATAAGTGCAACATTGTGCCTACCGTCCCTGTCCTATTGTCTTTATCATGAGTTTCTATGCTATGTTTGTATAAAGTACTGTACTATCCTTTACTTGACTGACAATAAAATAAATAAAAATGTTGAGGCGGTGGGACTGAGGGTGGGTATGGAGAGAATATTGTTATGCATTTGCTTTTTAAAAAGTAATCACCTATATTCCATGCCAGTAATTTTGGCTAATTTATTAAGTCATGGGTATCCCAATGGTGCTTTTTCAAGAGAGGCAACTGGACTTTCTTGCTTTTTCTTTGAAGACGTTTCGCTTGTCATCCAAGAAGCTTCTTCAACTCTGAACTGGATGATGGGGAATGGAAGCGAAACCATGACTTGGATGACTTGAGCATCTCCATAGAGCAGCGTTTCCCAACCTTGGCAACTTGAAGATGTCTGAACTTCAACTCCCAGATGTCTTCAAGTTACCAAGATTGGAAAACACTGCAGAGATTTAATCATGGTTTTGTGTGTTGCATTTGGCGGGTGTCAGCTGGTTTTCCTACCTTCAGATACCATCGGAAATCCTCCCCCACCGGACGGAGGTTTGTAATATTTTCTAAAGTCGCTTTCAACTGCAACCCGATTTTCTGCAAGGAAGAACGTCACCCGAAAACGGTTAGGGGCGCTGGAGGGACCGGCAATCCCCGCCAGCCTTAAGGCGCGCCCGGGCAGCCGCCGCCTTCTTACCCCCATGGCCCAAAGGGGAACGCAAAGAGACACGCGAGCCTCAGAAGAGCCCGGCGGGGCAGAAGAAATCTTCCCGTTCCGCCCTCTTCCCACGACTATGCGATACACCCGAAACTCTGTAGGTTTCAGAGTGCAATCGACCGCAGGCGCCAACTGGGCAGGCGCTCCTCCTCAACCTTCGCGAGACTTGAGTTTCCCCTTTATCCGGGGAACGGAGAGGCGAGGCGGAGGGCGGCCCTCAAAAGGGGGTTGGCGGGAATTATCCCGCTGTGAGAGAGCCGAGTCATTCCAGGAGTAGACAGAGTTGGCTCTTCTATGACTTGTGGACTTCAACTCCCAGAATTCTTAAGCCAATCATGCTAGCTCAGGAATTCTGGGAGTCGAAGTCCACAAGTCAGAAGAGCCAATCTTGCCTACCCCTGCCTGAGCCGAACCGATCATTTGTGGCGATCCACACGCATCCCTAAAAGAGCGGCAAAGCAGGCGCTTGTTTGTGAAGACCTGGAACACACCCACACCACTCCAAACACACCACTGCGCACCAAGATAACTAGACACAAGAACAATCCCCCCCCCGAACACCACCATTCTGCTAAACAAATACAATTCCCTCCACAGTCAAACTATTTACTGTCTACTAGTTTCTACTAGTTTTTTCTCATCATTCCTATCACCCATTTCCTCCCACTTATGACTGTATGACTGTTAACTTATTTATTTATATTTATATTAATATTGTTTCCTCATTGCTTATTTGACCCCAGGACAATCATTAAGTGTTGTACCTCATGATTCTTGACAAATGTATCTTTTTCTTTTATGTACACTGAGAGCAAAGACAAATTCCTTGGGTGTCCATTCACACTTGGCCAATAATATTGTATTGCATTGCATTGCATTGCATTGCATTGCATGGTATTCCATTCCATTCTAAAAAAACCCGAGGTGTCAATTTAAGTCAGTTTAACTCCGTATGTTTGAACTCTTTGGGCATTTTGGGACTCTGAGCTGCAGGCTGCAAAAATAGAAGGGCTGAAATGCTGCCCTTCTAACGGCAGCTTTGACATTTTCGCAGTATGGAAGCGGAAGACCCCTGCCGCACCTTCTAGAAGATCCATGAAGTTTTGTATTCTCTCAGTCATCCAGGTCATGGTTGTCTTTGAATACATTTCGCTTCTCATCCAAGAAGCTTCTTCAGCTCTGATGGGATAGTGGGGAATGGAGTAGAAATCCTTCCCTTCCCCACTATCCTGTCAGAGTGAAGAAACCTTTTGGATGAGAAGTGAAACATCTTCAAAGAAAAAACACAAGTAAGCCCATTTGCCTCCTGAAAAAGCACCTTTGGGATAGACCCAGGTTTCCTATTACTACCGTTAGTGGTGTGCTGCGCATGCAGCTTAGCTGTGTGCGCGTCCCAGCGTATTTGCTTCTTTGCATGCACAAGAAGCAAATTCTTGTGAGGGGATGCGTGTATGCAAGATTTCAGTATTTTTTGCTTTTGCACATAAGCAAAAACACAATGGGATGCGCGCACACGCATACAAGAACTGAACCTACACACACAGCGCAACTTTTGCTACTGGTGCAGTGTCCTCATCCATACCGGTAGAACCCAATACTGGATAGATCTGTGAAGGTTACAGCACTTGAAAGGGGATTCAACAGTTCAAACAACTCTTAAGATTCAAAACAGAGAACTGAAGAAATTTAAAGGTGCCTCTGGCTGGGACAGTATGCTTCTACCTAGCTTTTCTTCTAGGTTAGGGCCCTCCAAATTTGGCAACTTTAAGACTTCTGGACTTTAACTCCAAGAATTCCTCAGTCCACCAAGCTGGTTGGGGAATTCTTAAATTGAAGCCCACAAGTCTTAAACAGTTTGGAGAGTCCAGACCTAGGTCATTCCTCCCAACACTGGCTGGTTTTCAAATGCGTGAACTTTCAATTCCTAGAGAGCATGGCAATTGCCATTTGTGTACTTTATATGCCACCCATCTTGTAGTCATGCGACTGGTTATCTTCCCCTGGCAGTCAGCCACAAATCAAAGTTGGAAGAACCAGAATTTTGAAATGCATTTAGTTAGTATCACTTTGATACAGGTACTCAACTTACAGCAATTCATTTAGTGAGCATTCAAAGTTTTAACAGCACCAAAAAAGTGACTTACAGCCATTGTTCATACTTACGACCATTGTAGCATCCCTATGGTCACATGATCAAAATTCAGATGTTTGGCCATTGACTCATAGTTATGAAGGGTCATATGATCACCTTTTTCAACCTTACGACAGGCAAAGTCGATGTGGGACTCAGATTCACTTAACAACTGTGCCAAGGTTATAAAATGAGGCAAAATTCACACAACCAACTTATCTAGCAGTATACACTTTGAGCTCCATTATATTTGTAAAAGTTGAGGACTACCTGTACTTGGCAGGGCGCACATATGCATGGATACACCTACCTCCAAACAGCATTAGATGATTCATGATAGCTATTTAAAGCTTATGAAAAGAATTTCTGCTATTAAAATTCCCCTTCCTGTGTAGTGGCAAAAAAATAGGACTTATATGCATACAAAACAGTGATCATACACTATTCTAAATTTAGACCAGCAGGATCATTGGAATTATTAGATAACTGAAAGAGAGAAAAAAAGCCAGGTTCAAATGCTATATAACAGTGGTTCTCAACCTTCCAAATGCTGTGATCCTTTAATATAATTCCTCATGTTGTGGTGACCCCAATAATTTTAAAAATAAAATTATTAGGAAACTCAGGGGTAAGTTCTAACTTATCTCGCTGCTGGTTCGCTTCCTCCTGTGCTACATGGTGCACATGCCCCTTGTGTGTGCACACATTCGCAGTGCCAATTTTTTATTAAAAATGCAAAAAAAAAAAGCTAGAAAGAAGATGGCGATGCATGTGCAGTGCCAGAAATTCAGCTTCTGCACACAAGCTCAGAAGTTCCTATGGTACAGATAATTTTTTGGGAGTAGTCTGTTTGCATGTGGCTGGACCTGCCTGGAGACGGATAGAGGAACAGTGTCTCGGTTCCTAGGTGACCTCTGTAATCGATCCCAAAGAGTTTGCAACCCACAGGTTGAGAACTGCTGTTATATAAGGATACCAATTCATTTAAGTTGTAAATAGTAGCAATGATGTTATTTTACAAGTATTTGATTTTATTAAAATATACAAAATCAAATTGAAACCAAACACGACTAGCACACTATGTGTGCCTATATCATGCATATGTGGCACACACTCGTTTTTATGGTCTCTATCACCATTCCCAAGTTTTATGTGAAATGTTACAACCTATTATTATTTAAACCTTCATTGCCAAAAACAAAAAAGGCCACCTACTCCTTTCTTTTTTTAGGAACCATATGTAGACAAAATGTGAATAGATAATAAATGGGCCGAAGTACTTATCTGTTTCAATAGGAAACTTGCTATTTCACAAATTACCTTATTAAAATATAAGATTAGTAAGACAGACAAAAAAAAATTTGGGAGGAAACTCAAAAGGTTGGAGTGATTCTAAGTTATTGATGATTTGGTAAATTGTTCTAATGAAGGTATTGAACTATGCCCAGAAACTAGGATGAATGTGGAATCATAATGTCCCAGTAAATTGCGGCAGATTACTGGCCACTAATAAACAATAGCAGCACGGCCGCTATTTTATTTATCTTATTTTTAACTACTTAATACAAAATAATTATCTTATTCTTACTTCTATAATAATGTCTTGCACCATAAGATACTAGTCTGTTCCTTAAGATAGGCAAATATCTTCCCTAAACACTTGTTCTTCCTTATGGAAACACTGCTTTCTTCCACTTTTATTCGAAGAAAACGAAAATCCATGAACACACAGAGTTTTTGAACATACCAGTTATTTAACTTTCTTCATTATAGAGCACCTAAAAGAATGATTCTGAACATATCCAGATGAAAGTGTTGTCTCTTTTGTTATATTACCAACCCCCTCAATTTCATGCAAACATAAGGAACATGAAAACAGCCTATTCCTAAAATATGAAACTTGTTCAACAAAGACTTTCTAAATAAAAATAAAAAAGTCTTAGTTTTTATTAAATCACTCTTTATAAAAACAGACATATATAAACGTTATGCAAGATACGGAATGAAAAGAATCCCACCCCCAAAAACTTTACTATACAAATTTTGATCCACACAATTTAAATTGGTTTAATCTTGAAATGTAATCCAATGAGACTGAAGACTAGACACTTGAGATCTTGTACAAGATAATAAAACACTCTTAGACCTTCTGGATCCCTGGGGAACAAAATAGAAAAACACACAGTTAAAAGTAGGAAAGTTTTAACATCAAAATCATTATCCTCACAGAATTTTCAGGCCATCAAACTATCAAACAACTTTTAAAAGCGCTGTGAAATTAAACTGCATTCATTTTTCATAAATAAAAAATACTTTCATGTAATATTCTACAAATAATGTATTATTATTATTAATATGAATTTCTCTAGTCCCTGAATAATCAGAAATGTGCTTAATAATAGGTCAGTGCTTAAATAGTAGTTTGTAAATCATTGATCAGGCACACAAAAACAGAAGCCGCTATGGAAGGACCTCACCCAAAATGGCCATGGATTGCAATTTGCTGACCCTAAAGGAGGCGGCATGCCCAGAATAACATTAACTAGCTAGTCAAAAGGATTTTGCCAGCCCCTTAGAAGAAGCCCTTATGTGGGGAGAGAATGGAAACACTTATTTTAAAATGGGAAAAGCTAAGGACTAATTTATGCTGCTTCCAAAGAGAGTGGGAATTACACGAAATCAGCATAAGGGCATGTGCTCTAAAAACGGGGAGTAGAATACATTCAAATCATGATTAGTGGGACAGAAGAGGAGCTCTTATTTTCCACTGAGGTATAGGCTAGGGCTGTTTATAAAGGCATTCAAGACAAGGCAGCTGGGATACATTTTTATTGCTTCTGCTCTTTCTGTATCTTAAACTGGGATTATGTGATTGCTGAACTCTCAGCTTTGATTCCTTTGATTTCCATTGTCTTGTAGAGATCAAATCACAATAGCAATTCTCTACAATGCTAACCTAATAAATGCAAAGAGGCGACAGACATAATATTTACTCTTCAAACAGCACTTACTTGGATTGATTTACGTCAATAAGAGAACCGATTTTTGATGTTGTGAAAGAGATATGTTCATCCCCAATCACAATTTCAAGCTCCTAGAAATAAATAAAACAATGACATACATTTAGGATGGATTACCATATTTATGAAGCCTGGACTTCTGTCCCCACTGTTCTTACATAACATCCATGATTATTCAAGCTGAAAGCAAGATATTCTACCTGCTAAAACAAGTTATTAATCTATTTAAGGGGCTGTATCCACTTATTAGCAGAAAGAGCAATCTTAACCACATATATATATACTGATGGCATTAACAAGTAAACATCTACCAGAAACTCAAAGTTTATGTTGGGTGGGTTGGGATGCAAATAAATAAGACTGGGATTTTTGTTTGTATTTTCTTGTGTTTGTGGAATTTTATCCAACTTTACATCTCTTGGCAGTCAAAAGGACTCTACACCCACTTCCTAGCTTAAACGTCCTCCAGATACCTTGGCCTTCCAACACCAATAACTATTTAGCTAACATAACTATTGCTGGGATTTCTTGAAGTTGCTTCACATATCTGGAGGGGCACCTGATTGCAACTATAACCTCAACTAGATTGATCTCTTACAGATTGCAGGTTGTACACAAACATATAGATTTAAAGCATCTGTATGATAAATATGTATGTATATATTATGTATTGTATATTTTATATGTTGTTAGTCGCCCCGAGTCCTCGGAAAGGGGCGGCATAGAAATCCAATCAATCAATCAATCAATCAATCAATCAATCAATCATAAATAGAAAATCTGCTAACCTGCCGACCAACTCTATCTGGTGGAGGCCACAATGCATCATCTTCTTTTGTAATTTCACTGTCATCAATGATCCTCTTTAATTCTTCCATCACACTTTTATGTACATAGGCCTAGAAATAGTGTAGAATGTTAGCATGATTCTGCTATTTTTGAAAAAAGAACATCAATGATTCATTTCTTGTCTTTTCCATTGATACAATATCCATTTGAAGAATCCAGAAGGGGGAAAAAATCCAGGATAGATACATTTGTATAGTACAGTCAACTGAGAGCGGATTTAGTAAAAACAAATAGCAAATGATTAATTCTCGGCATTTTCAAACTCATGGTCCAAGTAAAGAAATACTTCCGAAACATCATACATTTACTCATAACATTGCAGGTATACTGAAACAGTTCACTTACTTCTTTTCTGATCATGACATCATTTTTGTAATTACTGTTATTTGCATATCTCAGTTTACCTGTTGAAAAAAGATTACACTGAATATTGCAAGAAAAATGTAAACAAAATAGCATTTCATTTAATTTCAGTTAGCTGCAATATAATGCATCAATTATAGTTCCACAAATTAAGCAACGAACAAAGAAGTGAAAGCAGTTGCACTCCAACAAGTGAAAAAGGATTACTGGTGCACAGTTTCTTCAAAACTCTTAATTTCTGAGGTCCTTGTTCCTCTTGAAATACCGTAAGTAATGTTTAGTTACACTGATTCCGCTGTTATTCTAAGATCAAAATTTATAGATAGGCTTCACTCAAGTGGTAGGACAGGGATTCACACTATCCCTGTCCTACCGGCTTTCCGGAAAGCCATTAAGACCTGGTTTTCCTGCGGGCCTGGGACTATGAATGAACCAATATTTGAATGTTATTAATAGGCTTATTGACTGTTTTATATCTTCTTTTTGATACTGTAATTTTTATATTGTCTTTATATGTTGTTAGCTGCCCAGAGTCCACTGGAATTGGGCGGCATACAAATCTTGTTAAACATTAAGTGCAAGGAAACTGTTCTGGATGCTACTGAAACGGACACTTTCCTACTAAGCTAACCAGTCCAAGGGGTTGATGATGAAGTTTGGCTACTTAGCGATTCCATAACAGTATTTTTTTTTCTTTTTATTTACATTCCCTATCTTGGAATCCGTTGCTGCATTTGGATGCCTGCCTGATTTCCTACAAAAACGTTTCATATCCCACTATCCTTCAAGCAATTATTAAAATTAGCTTTAACCCCCACATAAGCAACTCGTATTTTACTCAATCAGGTAACCTATGAGATCCCCTTTGCTCAAATTCTCTCTTCAGAAGCTAAAATTGCAGCCTGTCAGATCCCGATCTAACAATGAGCAAATATGACCGATCATCCTAACACAGCCCAGGTGCCGTCTCGTATAAACCTCAGCAAACACCAACTACTCCTTCCTCCATCGGCTCTGCTCCGCCCAACCCAGGGGTAGGCAAAGTTGGCTCTTCTGTGACTTGTGGACTTCAACTCCCAGAATTCCCGAGCCAATCATGCTAGCTCGGGAATTCTGGGATCTGAAGTCCACATGTGATAGAGGCGCCAACTTTCCCTACCCCTGCCCCAACCGATTCACCGGCATAAGCAAGACCTATTCTTCCCTCGGAAACATCTCCCCGGCTTCCTAGAACCCACCACGCCCCTTGCTACGGGACCGACAAACAGCGGGAGCCTTACCGTCAGGACGGAACTCGAATTCCAGAAACTCATGGCCAAACTTGCCCTTGTGCCCAACGTAGTAGCGCAAATAGAAATCGCTCGCCATGATCGAAGAGCTCCCGCCTGTGGAAAAACCAGCAAGCACCGCGTACAGCAATGCAAAGCGGCGCTGGAATATGTCGTCATCAAACCGGAAGAGTCGCACAAGCGGATTCACCTTGCGGCTCTCTTCTCGCATGCGCAGATGGTGGGTGCCATAGACTTATACCATTTAGAGTCGCTCGACGCGCTGAGTACTCCAAGTTTAGGAGACCCGCTTGTCTTTCAATAGGAAACCCCGTGGCTTTTCATTTCAGAAGTGCGCACAATGTCGCAACCGATTATTGCGACTAATGCAGAATCGTTATCAGTAATTCGAGAACTAAGCAAGACTTATTCTTCCCTCGGAAACATCTCCCCGTCTTAGGATTTAAGTGCCTAATTTCCTGTAGGAAACCCGTACTGTAGCCTATCCACCAAACTGGAGCAAGCAGAGATCCTAATCGAAGAGAATATTTGATTGTTTTCGTTACTTTAGTACCAAAGGGTGTATGTTGAATAGAATAGATAGAATAGAATTCTTCATAGTGCTTTTACAGCCCTCTCTAAACGGTTTACAGCAGGAGTAGGCAAAGTTGGCTCTTCTATAACTTGTGGACTTCAACTCCTAGAATTCCTGAGTCAATCATGCTAGCTCAGGAATGCTGGGAGTTGAAGTCCACATGTCATAGAAGAGCCAATTTTGCCTACCCCTGGTTTACAGAATCAGCATATTACCCCCAGCAATCTGTGTCCTCATTTTGCCCACCTCGGAAGGATGGAAGCTTGAGTCAGCCTTGAGATGGTGGTGAGATTTGAACTGCTGAACTACAGATAGCGATTAGCTGAAATAGCCTGCACTGCTGCCCTCTAAACACTGCTTGCTCTTAAGGATGTTAAGATATTGCATCTCTTGAGGTTGCCAGCAGTCTGTAAATTTATGTCCTTATGCCTACAACAGATTGCAGTCTTATAACTATGTTCCTTCCCCCTAGGCTTATAAAATTTATGCATGGTACGCTAGTGTGTATGATTGGTTTTAATTTGTGGTGTTTTTTTAAAGTAATTTAAATATTGGATTTGTCGTACATTGTATTGCTATTGCTGTGAGCCGCCCCGAGTCTGCGGAGAGGGGCGGCATACAAATCTGATTAAACTTGAAACTTGAAACTAGCCTAACTAGAAAGTAAGGTAGTAGGTTTGGTCCTGGATTTTATGGTACTTTATGGGAGATCTTCAGGGCATTCTATGATGATAAGTGGCTAGAGACAGTCTTGTAGTGGTTAAGGCAGTGTTTCCCAACCTTGGCAACTTGGAGATATCTGGACTTCAACTCCCAGAATTCCCCAGCCAGCATTTGCTGGCTGGGGAATTCTGGGAATTGAAGTCCAAATATCTCCAAGTTGCCAAGGTTGGGAAACACTGGGTTAAGGCACCAGTGTTACAAGTATTATGTTTACCTTATATAAGCTCTTATAATTTATCCCTACTGTATTTGTTTCCTGTATCACATTGCTATGTTTCATCTTTATTGTTCCTGTGATGCATCTTCCTGTACCTCTTGTATTCTCTCACCCTCTAAAAAGTGATGGCTTGTGTTGCGTTTATTTACATGGTGTCAGAAGCCTCTTAATCTGCACTGTTTCTATACATTTGATGCATGCTGGTCTAGCACTTGCAGTCCTGTTCTTTCAGCGGAGCATTTGAAGCAAGAAAATCAGCATCATGGCAGTTGCTAACAGCATACCACTGCCTGAGGCAATCAGGGCGAGTGGGGATTGCAGCAGTAACTGGGACAATTTCAGAGTTGGAGGATTACTCCCCAGCCACAAGTTTAAATGACAAGCCGGCAGCGATGCAGGCGGCCAAGTTGAGGAGGCTGATGGGCGGTGAATGCCTCTGTGTTAACAAGCATGATTTAATCCTTACAGAGGAGCAAAAAAGTTATACTAAAGCCATTTTCGTAGTCTTCGGAGAGGGGCGGCATACAAATCTAAATAATAATAATAATAATAATAATAATAATAATAATAATAATAATAATAATTTTTCTTTTTCTTTTCTTTTGATTGTGGAGAAAAAGAAAGTATGGATCATCGACATTGCAATCCCAGGGGACAGCAGCTAGAGAAATTAGTGAAATACGAAGATCTAAAAATCGAGCTGCAACGACTCTGGCATAAGCCAGTGAAAGTGGTCCCAGTGGTACTTGGCACGCTGGGCGCAGTGCCAAAGGATCTCAGCGGACATTTGAAAACCATCAGAATTGACAAAATTTCCATCTGTCAATTGCAAAAGGCCGCTTTACTGGGATTGGCAAACATAATTCGCTGCTACATCACGCAGTCTTAGGTGCTTGGGAAGTGCCCGACTGGTGATGAAATACGAAATCCAGCATAGTGATCTTGTTTGCTGTGTTGTATTGACATAATAATAATAATAATAATAATAATAATAATAAATGCCTTAGAAGTCTTTTTCAGATCTTCTGAAAATGTCATATGAAAGATATATATTTGACAGTTGTAAGCAAGAAGGTGGTGAATCAATGGACAGTTTTGTCACATGGCTAAGAATAAAAGCTGCAGGCTGTGAGTATGGCTCTCTGAGTGATGAACTTATTCATGATAAAATAACTCTGGGTATCACTAGTGAAAGCACATGCTACCGCCTGTTGAGGGAACATAATTTAAGTTTACAAGCAGCAATTGAGATGTCGTAGCACAGACAACTTTGAAAACTTTGGAGCAGGGTAAACATTGACAGTGTCAATGCAGTCTTCGAACAACAGGTAAGCATGAAGAACCACCACCACAAGCACCAGCACAAAATTCATCCACACAACTCACCTGAGAGCAAATCAGTATCATGCAAGTACTGTGGCAGTGCGTGTGTGTGTACAAGAGAGAGCAGTGTCCTGCATATGGGAAAATCTGCAGAGCATGTGGCTTCCTCACCACGTCATCCACAAGCTAATGGCAAAGCTGAATCAGCTGTGAGGATTGTTCAGAGTTTATGCAAAAAAGCACAAAGTAATGTACAGACTGGTACTACCCCCCCTCCTCACCTTTCCCAAGAGTAAACTCTCACCTATGCTGCCAAGCTTGGGCTCATTAGATTCTGCCCCCTGGCCGATGAATGTATAGTGGGTTTGTTGATTGAATGGATATGTGTGGATTTTAATTGGTTCCTTAGTTTTTAGATGTAACTTCTAATTTTAAGTTATTCGATTTTGATGTATATTGCCTTTTTATATATGTTGTAAGCCGCCCAGAGTCCTCGCACAGGGGCAGCATATAAATCCAAATAAATAAATAAATAAATAAATAAACAAACAAACAAACAAAATGAATGAATAATGAATGAATGAATAATGAATGAATGAACGAACGAACGAACGAACGAATGGCAAAGGCACATAGAAGGTCATTCTACATTGAAGAAATACTCCAATTGAGGGCATGGATATTAGTCTGGCACAGAGACTGATGTCAGAGACTAAAGTCCAGTGGCAAGTAAATTGCTTGAGCCCTCAGTGATACATGATGTCCGAGAAAAATTATGACTTAAAAGACAAACTTTGAAGGCAAGATACAACAAATTAGCCAAAGACTTGCCGGAATTCAGTACTGGGAAATGAATGGACATTGAGGGAACTCTATCATGTGGATCTGCGAGTGGCTGAGCAGGCTGACTCCATATCCAGTGAACAGGCCATTCACCTGCTGTTACCAGGCCACACATACCCATTGACAAAGACAGTGTTAATGACAATCCTGAGTGAGCCGAGGTGGCGCAGTAGGTAGAGTGTAGTACTGCAGCCCACTAAAGCTGACTGCTAGATCTGCAGGTCAGTGGTTCAAATCTCATCACCGGCTCAAGGTTGACTCAGCCTTCCATCCTTCCGAGGTGGGTAAAATGAGGATCTGGATTGTGGGGGCAATATGCTGGCTCTGTTAAAAAGTGCTATTGCTAACATGTTGTAAGATGCCCTGAGTCTAAGGAGAAGGGCGGCATAAAAATTGAATAAATAAAATTAAATTAAAAATACCCGACAGGCGTCAAATGCAGACTGTCCCAGTAAGTGGTGAGGAGCCCAGCAACCTCAGTGAAGTCAGAAACTCATAGTAGAAAGAGGGCCAGTCTTCACCCATAGCGGCAGATGTTCACAACCACCCAACAGACTTAATCTATAGGAAGTGTTGGTATTGGTTCTCATCCAAATGACTTAATAATGACCCTCTATTTTAGCCAATTTTATTGTATTTTAACCAGTCAGTTTTATGACGACCGATGTGGTCCTTTTCCTCGCTTTAATATGGTAGATTGACTAATCAAATAAAGTTGATATTGATTGATATTGATTGACTTAATAAAGCTAGATGCAGGTTTGCAGTGTTATGTTTCAAGTCAACTAATGTTTTCTTAAGCTCCACCAGTGATGGGTTGCTGCCGGTTTGGACCAATTCTTTAGAACTGCTAGCGGAAATTTGCTGCTGCTTGCTGAGCTGACACACTCCCAAACTGGTCCTCCAGTCACCGCGGCTTGCAAAAATAATTATGCGCAAGCGGAGGTCATTTCCGTATAGTGACGGAATAGGGGAAGGTTTGGTAGGGAAGGTTTGCCTATTTGCCGATGACTCTAAAGTGTGCAATAGGGTTGATATTCCTGGAGGCGTCTGTAATATGGTAAATGATTTAGCTTTACTAGATAAATGGTCTAAGCAATGGAAACTGCAGTTTAATGTTTCCAAATGTAAAATAATGCACTTGGGGAAAAGGAATCCTCAATCTGAGTATTGTATTGGCAGTTCTGTGTTGGCAAATACTTCAAAAGAAAAAGATTTAGGAGTAGTGATTTCTGACAGTCTCAAAATGGGTGAACAGTGCAGTCAGGCGGTAGGGAAAGCAAGTAGGATGCTTGGCTGCATAGCTAGAGGTATAACAAGCAGGAAGAGGGAAATTATGATCCCACTATATAGAATGCTGGTGAGACCACATTTGGAATACTGTGTTCAGTTCTGGAGACCTCACCTACAAAAAGATATTGACAAAATTGAACGGGTCCAAAGACGGGCTACAAGAATGGTGGAAGGTCTTAAGCATAAAACGTATCAGGAAAGACTTAATGAACTCAATCTGTATAGTCTGGAGGACAGAAGGAAAAGGGGGGACATGATCGAAACATTTAAATATATTAAAGGGTTAAATAAGGTCCAGGAGGGAAGTGTTTTTAATAGGAAAGTGAACACAAGAACAAGGGGACACAATCTGAAGTTAGTTGGGGGAAAGATCAAAAGCAACATGAGAAAATATTATTTTACTGAAAGAGTAGTAGATCCTTGGAACAAACTTCCAGCAGACGTGGTAGATAAATCCACAGTAACTGAATTTAAACATGCCTGGGATAAACATATATCCATCCTAAGATAAAATACAGAAAATAGTATAAGGGCAGACTAGATGGACCATGAGGTCTTTTTCTGCCGTCAGACTTCTATGTTTCTATGTTTCTATGTGACGTAGGTGCGCTCTTCCATTGCGATACGAACCGGTAGGGAAGATAAGAGGAACCCATTCCTGAGTCCCACCATTAAAAATAACACAACACACATTGCAAATAGTCAATAAAAAATTTAATTCTCTCTATAGAAACAGTACACAGTCTTACAAATGTATTCATTTGGTTTTTTAAGTACCCCCTATGGATGTAAGTATCAGAAACACTAGAAACAGCAGAGCCCTCCCTTCTCCATATCACTAACCCAGTGTTTCTCAATCTTGGCAAGTTTAAGGTATGTGGACTTCAGCTCCTGGAATTCCCCTACAAGCATACTGGCTGGGAATTTCTAGGATAGTGATGGTGAACCTTTTTTGGTTTGTGTGCCAAAATGGGGTGTGTCTGTGTGCTAGCACGCACACGCATGCTCATACTCATTGCCTCCCCCACACATGCGCGTCCCTGTGCTGCCCTGCGCATGCATACAATCACTCCCGTCCTTGCGCATATGCCTCACTGAAGCTTGGGATGGTGAAAAAACGCCCATACTGGAGGTTTGGAAAAATGGACTCCCTGTTTGCCTATTGCCAGTTTGCCCATTGCCTGTTTTTTGCAGTCCGGAGGCTTCAGGGAAGCTTTATGAAATTCCAGAGTGTGAAAAACAGCACAACAGGCAAACCAGAAATCCATTTTCTGAACTTCCGGTTTGCCCATTAAGCTGCTTTTTGCACTCCGCGACTTCAGGAAGCTTCCATGAAGCCTTTCCCAAGAGTAAAAATCAGCTGGCTGGCATGCGCAAATTGATACAAGAAAAAGACTAAAAAGGCTAAAAAAATTTTTATTTTGCACAATCATTTTTTTCTTAGGCAGCAAACAAGGTTAGTCCTTATTAAAAGAAATCAGGGCGGAAAATATTAGTAAATATTTTCCAATTATTTAAAATTATTTGTATCTGAAATACACCTGGTGGCATTTTCCTTAAAGTTAGTAGATGTCCCTCTTGGTGGGCTACTGCCTGGGGCGCAGTGGGGTAGTGAAAATGGAGCTCCACCCCAGAGCACTCCAATTTGCACTGAAAGGTGTTGAAGCAAATGCATAAGCCACGCCCAGTGTGGAAGTAAAAATTTTGGTAGCCCTTCACTGGGTTTGTCTGTGTTCTAACAAGCACACAAATGGAAAACAGACTCCCTATTTGCCTATTGCCAGTTTGCCCATTGCCTGTTTTTTGCAGTCCGGAGGCTTCAGGGACGCTTCCTAAAATTCCAGAGTGTGAAAAAAAGCACAACAGACAAACCAGAAATCCATTTTCTGAACTTCCGGTTTGCCTATTAAGCTGTTTTTTTGCACTCCGGGGCTTCAGGAAGCTTCCCTGAAGCTTTTCCCAAGGCTAAAAATCAGCTGGCTCGTGTGTGCATGTGTGCTGCAGCTGATATTGGGCAAGGCCTTGCATGCCGTCCAATATGGCTCTGCGTGCCACCTGTGGCATGCGTGCCATAGTTTTGCCATCACAGTTCTTGGATTTGAAGCCCACATATCTTACAGTTACTAAGGTCGAAAAGCATTGCCCTAAACCATTTGTTCAGAATACAAACAAACAGAAAAGGCACCACGCAAGAACACTGAATCCTAGTGGAATTTCATTATGACAAGACAAAGCTCAAAAATAATTACAGTGATAAACAAATTTTTAATGTTCCCGGTTTTGTATTGAAAATATTTTTTATTTTAAGGAAAATTTGATTATCAATGTTGTAGTTACAAATCTGTCATGTTGGAAATCGGGGAAAACGAGAGTAATTTACAATGTTTTGGAGAAAAAATCCAGCATTATACATAGGATTTGTACAAGGTTTTACTTTTTTTTTAAAAAAAGTATCAAAATGGTAAATTACTCAAATCTATATACAGTCTGAGGTTAGTTACAGTTATTACATACAAAGCCTTTGTCTTCATTTTATAATTTTATTCATGCACACAGTGCATGGTTTTGTAGTAACTGAGTAGAGCAGCTTTAAATATTTTCTTTCTACATCTTTTTTCAGAAGCGTGTAATTAACTCTAAAGCTTCTTTCTCAAAATCTAGCAGAAAGAAATAGACACCCTTCCTTCTCAATACCCATTATAAATAAGCAGCAAACTGAATAAACTTTCCAAGGTGCAGTTTCTATTATACTCTCTTAACTTTCTCACTCACTTATCCTTAACATGAAGGACCAGTTTAGGCATATTGGTATTTGTCATCAAGGGATGACTTCCTATTATCAGAGGGTTATCTTGAACATTATGACTTATATCAACGAATATATATTTTAAATAGTTGAACAGTCATCATGAGCATGAGATACTTTGTGTATATACATGTCATCATACAAACCGGAAGCAATTTTACAACCATTTGATCAGGGCTGTCAAACTCGGGGTGTCACCATTGTCATGTGACATATTGAGACTTTCCATCCCTTTGCTAAACCAGGTGGGGGGCGTGGCCAGCACGTGATGTAAGACCCTCGCATTAGATCATCTGTTTTGTTTGCAGAGAAAATCCTTGAGGTCTATAAAAGTACAAGATTGTCTTTCTATCACTACATTTCAAAACAAAAGTTCAATTTGTTATGAAACTGATTCTATGAAGGGCAGAATTCTTTTTTAAAACCAAGCCAGGATTACAGTGATTCATATAGTCAATACAAGAGTTACAATTCAAGGCTACCAGGCAGTGCAGAGGAGATATAATAGCCACCTATTGGATCTGCTATGGTTAAAAGATATTGCTTATTCGTAAAAATGATTGAACATTTAATTATTTAGAAGAGATCCTAGGCAAAAAACAGTTATACAGCATTTTCAGTTTCATAGCTCAGTGATCTAGTGCATGCAAAAACTGCTACCCAGAGCACCAAAATTAAGGAAGATTGCAAATTCCTGTTCAGCCTAGCCTGGCGCTAGTATCTGCAATAGCCACAATCATGGGAAAATGATATTACATATGCAGGGACAGGCAAAACCCAGCTTTATGTGCTAGTGCCCTGATGTACTACACATGTAATATGTAAGTCATAGTGTTTGGGTCATGATGACATTGTGCACTTTCTTTTTGTCACATGCCCCCCTCTCCTCAATGGAGATTTATGCTCCACCAGCTAATGTCATGATCAGGCATTTGCTTTCAACTTCACTACCTCATGAGAAATTGCAATTACCCTGTTTGTTTAAAAAAACACACCCTCTGGAATTATTTTGGGTGTTGCATTATCAGATGGATCTTTTTAGTCCTTTTCATTAACCCACATCAGCTGGAAAAAGAAATATTCAGGAATACACCCAAGCTCACTAGTAACTATAAGTTAAAAAATTAAAATTAAAAATTATTATTATTTTTTTTAAAAAATGAGTTCTTGGGAGGTCATGAGATCATTTAGTTTAATGCTCAGAAGTGGTTCTTCAGAACACTGCCCTCAGTCCTATGGTTTACACTGTTGTGCTTTTCATTTGGGTACAACCAGGCCAAAATGTCGTTCAACAATTGGATCAATAGCAAAATCTAAATTAAGTGGGGCCATTGATCATATAATAATTTATACCAATAAGGATGTGCCACTGTAACTTTCCTAAATTTTGGAATCCACCCCCTCCAGAGTTCTCTACTGTAATTAGCTGAAAATTGAATTAAATATGGTGGATCTAAGCCAGTGTTTCCCAACCTCGGCAACTTGAAGATATTTGGACTTCAACTCCCAGAATTCCCTCGCCAACATTTGCTGGCTGGGGAATTCTGGGAGTTGAAGTCCAAATATCTTCAAGTTGCCAAAGTTGGGAAACACTGATCTAAGCAATACTTATTACAGCACTATATTCAGAGGTGGATTCTAACTTACCTTGCGGCCAGTTTGCTTCCCCCCATGCCGCGTGACTGCGTGTACACTGTGCGCCACATGGGCAAGCTTTGTGTGCACAGTGCTGAAAACTCGGCTTCTGCGCATGCAGAAGAAAAAACTAGCTTCTGTGCATGCGCATAAGCCAAAACCAAGATGGCAGCACCCACAGACTGGTACTGAAAGAACTGGCTCAATTACATCACCATCAGTTTACTAACGGTTCTAAAGAATGGATTAGAATCAGTAGGACTCCACCTCTGATTATACTATCTGGACAGTTCTTTATCATGATCCAAATTCTTCAATAACACTTCCTTATAATTTAATCCTGTTCAGCAAAATTCTTTCCACTTGAAGTTCAAAATTTTTTGTTTACAGGTCCAGCATGTTTAACTCCTCCTAGTTGCTTGTGGCTGGAAAATTTATGATCAATTCTTTCCTAACCACTGTATAATTGCTCTAAGATCAGTTTCTGGATTTTTTAAATATTACAATTCTGCATTTCCCCCCCTCTTTTAATCATTTACTTGGAAAATACAATTTCCCACAGGAAGAGAAAATTATTTTAGGCTAGGCTAATTAAGAGAGACCATTCAAAGTGCAATTAAACAACTAAATGTAATTAACAAGATTCAATGAAACAGTAATATCTGCAAAAAGGAAACTTAAATTAAAAGCGAAGAGTACCCCAATAGCACAACATTTGTGCTATTCATAAAGCAAGCAGGCAAGCTGTAATCTTTTTAATACCACTTCCTCCCCTACCCCTGCACATTATATTCTTTGATGTCATCAACTTCACTTTGATTCTTTATAAACTCTGAATAAATGGGAAATGAGAATTCCAGAGAAAAGGACTATAAACTTGGATCATTAATTCCACTAATTTGAATCAATAGCAAAGATTATTAGCAGAACAATGACTTTTGTTAGCTTATGGTCCTTTTCTCTGGAATTTGGCTTAAAACCGATTCCATATATTTGGAATAGCTTCCCACTAAAACCAGTGTTTCCACAATCTTATGCATCCTTCGAGTAAAAAGAAGCAAATCCCACTGAACGCCATGAGACTTACTTTTAAATATATATACTTAGAATTGTTCCGCACAGATAAGATACAGGGAGAAAAATCCTTTCTTACATTCATTAAATTAGCTCTAAAAGAAAACTAGATATAAATGATGAACAGTTTTAAACAAAAAATGAAGCTTCGTAATGCTTAAAAATTAATAAGGCTAATCAATATATGGCTACTTTGAAGAGTGACTACCAACAGTGGACTGCTTTCTTAGAAACCGTGTTAAAGATGGCATCTTAAATTTGCTTATATCTTGCCAGGTTATTACTTTGGGAGGTATGGGCATTGTCCTCATTTTTACAGGGCAATGCTTGTAGTAATGTTCTGAGTTTCTCCATTTACTCAACAAGAGTACCTCTGTTACGCCAGGCTTTTTAAGGAGCACAAATATTCTTTCTGATAAAAGCAGATGAGAAAACTCTGCAAGATGCTCATGGTTGGCAAGAGAACGCTGCCTTTTGCTGGGGTATACAAATGTCAGAGCCATGAATTGGTCTGCCTTGACTTACAACCATTTGTTTAGCGAAAGTTCCAAATGACAACGGCACTGAAAAAAAAGACGTACTGTACAGTGGTACCTCTTCCTAAGAACGCCTTTACTTACGAACTTTTCTAGATAAGAACCGAGTGTTCAAGATTTTTTTGCCTCTTCTCAAGAACCATTTTCCACTGTAACCGGAAAAGGCAGTGGGGCCTCTCTAGGAATTCTAAGTATTTAAGTATTGGATTTGTTACATTGTTTATTATTGTTGTTAGCCGCTCCGAGTCTTCAGAGAGGGGCGGCATACAAATCTAATAAATTATTATTATTATTATTATTATTATTATTATTATTATTATTATTATTATTATTAATCTCCTGGGAGGAAACAGGATCGGAAAAGGCCGGGAGAAGCCTTCGTGGGGTCTCTCTAGGAATCTCCTGGGAGGAAACAGGGTCAGAAAAGGTAGGGAGAAGCCTCTCTGGGGACTCTCTAGGAATCTCCTGGGAGGAAACAGGGTCAGAAAAGGCCAGGAGAAGCCTTCGTGGGGTCTCTCTAGGAATCTCCTGGGAGGAAACAGGGCCAGAAAAGGCCAGGAGAAGCCTCCATGTGGCCTCTCTAGGAATCTCCTGGGAGGAAGCAGGGCCTCCACCCTCCCTGTGGTTTCCCCAATCGCACGCATTATTTGCTTTTACATTGATTCCTATGGGAAAAATTGCTTCTTACAAACATTTCTACTTAAGAACCTAGTAATGGAACGAATTAAGTTCATAAGTAGAGGTACCACTGTATATCTGATCCTTGCACTTGCAACTGTTGCAGGATCCCCACAGTCACATGATCAAAATTTGGGCGCTTGGCAACTGGCAATTTATGTCAATTGCAGCACCTTGGGGCCATGTGATTACTATCCTGGGGTCATGTGATTGCCATTTGCCATTTTTTCCAGCCAATTTCAATGGGGAAAACAAATTCACTTGGCTCGCTTAACATGGCTTATATAACAACTGCAGTGGTTAACTTAACCATGCAAAATGATAGTAAAATCACGGCCAGCTCACTTAACAACTGTCCTGCATAGTAATGGAAATTCTGGTTCTATTGTAAGTTGTAAGTTGAGGATTATCTGCAGAGTTTGGTTTGTTCATGATGGGAACACTTTACTTTCTTCATCATTTTTGGATTATCTTACTGTAACATCTATAACTCTCACTCAGTGGCTTTAGACTCTGTAGCAAAGTTTTCACTAAACATCCTTTAAGAATTAAATTACTCTATTAACCATAGAGCTGAGCTATTCTTTCTAAAATATATTCATATATGTATATTTATATATGTGAATGTCTAAATATCTATCCAGCCTTGATAGATATACAAATTATCTCTGCAATACGAGTCAAATGTAAAAAAAAAATATAAATACTCTTGCCCTCTACATATATGTACAGCTCAAATTTGATATTCAGAATTTGTTAATAAATATTCTAAATGGTTTATACAGATCTCTCTCTATCTCTCTGTCCGTGTATTGATAAGACAGCCACAAAGTATGGTTGACATATTTACAAAACATCTATAAATATAATTTTTAGAAATGATGTGTAAGCTGCTGATCCTTGGGTTGGGCTGGCAGCATTCAGTAGTAGAATAGGGTCCTCACTATTACAGATGGATAGTGCAAGAAGTTAAAAGGGTGTATAAAAGATTATACATACAAAACTCTCACATCCTTTGGATGTTTGCAGTTCATTACAACTTTGTGGTTATCCTTTTGCAACATAAATATAAAGGAGAGGAGAAAGAAAGAGAAGGAAGTGGATTCCATTAGCCACAGTAGATTGGTTCAGTGCATTTCTTTTGATCCATTAGCCATGGAAATGGTTTATTCCTCATGGTAGCCCATCATCTTCTAGACTTAGTGCCACACGCTGTTGAGAAAGACAAATATTTGACTTTGTTAAAAACAAATTGGAAATTTCATCATGTGGCAACCATGAATATATTATTGTTAAGATCTATACAATGTTTTGAAATTGAAATTGGAAAATGAACATGTAAACATTGTACGATTCAGTGGGAAAGGAATTTTGGATATTCATTCATTTATTCATTCATTCATTTATTGGATTTGTATGCCGCCCCTCTCCGTAGACTCGGGGTGGCTAACAACAATAATAAAAACAGCATGTAAATCCAATACTACAACAACTAAAAAACCCTTATTTTAAAACCAATCATACCTACAAACAAACATACCATGCATAAATTGTAAAGGCCTAGGGGGAAAGAGCATCTCAATTCCCCCATGCCTGACGGCAGAGGTGGGTTTTAAGGAGCTTACGAAAGGTGAGGAGGGTGGGGGCAATTCTAATCTCCGGGGGGCAGTTGTTTCAAGAGGGCCGGGGCCACCACAGAGAAGGCTCTTCCCCTGGGCCCCGCCAAACGATATTGTTTAGTTGACGGGACCCAGAGAAGGCCCACTTTGTGGGACCTAACTGGTCGCTGGGATTCGTGCAGCAGAAGGCGGTCCCTGAGATATTCTGGTCCGATGCCATGAAGGGCTTTATAGGTCATAACCAACACTTTGAATTGTGACCGGAAACTGATCGGCAACCAATGCAGACTGCGGAGTGTTGGTGTAACGTGGGCATTTTGGGGAAAGCCCATGATTGCTCTCGCAGCTGCATTCTGCACCATCTGAAGTGATATGATGTGATACTTGATAATTGGGAAAATATGTGAATGAAGGGTTTAAATTTACATTAAATTATAATATAAAAGAAGATTTCTATGAGATATGTATTGTTTGTATTTTACACCAGATACGTTATCTAAGATGTTTATAGGCATGTCAAATGAATGTCGGAAGTGTAAAAATAAAGGGACTTGTGGATGTATGATAAAGCAAATATTTTTTGGAGTATGAGTCATATTTTAATATAAAATATTCTGAAAATGGAGATAAAAATGAAAATAGAACTTTCCCTTTTGGGCCTAATGGAAAAAGAGCTGAAGAAAAAAAATTGGAATTTTCTTACTATACATGTTGACAGCTGCCAAGACTATTTATTGAATGTACAAAAATGGAAGAACATTTTGATTCCTACTATGGACGAATGGTGGCAGAAGTTGTTGGAGTTGGCTGAAATGGCAAATAGTTCACTCTGATTAAAGAAAAGAACAGAAGTACTTTTGCTTCCACATGGACACTGCTTCTGAACTTGGTGCTTGTTGTGGAAAAAAAATGAAACTCTGACTTTGGGTTTTACATAATAGACTGATAGACCTTTATAGAAATGACTTGTTCATACTATTATGGAAAAACAAAAAGTTGTGTTTTGATATTAATGTCTTATTTTACTGTAACAGAGATAGTCGGAAGTCAATGCTTCTTTTTCTTCCCCCCCACTATCTTTCCTCTAGAGCAGGGGTCGGCAACCTTAAACACTCAAAGAGCCATTTGGGCCCATTTCCCACAGAAAAGAAAACACTGGGAGCCACAAAACCCTTCCCATGTCTGACTATTTCCTGAGCGGCTACAGAACCAACATATGTAGTTGAATTAAATTTTCTGTTTTCTTCTGAAACTTTTCTTGCATTGATCCAAGATTGGCCTACCGGGTTTTGTGGTTAGCTCTGGCCCAGCTCCTGCCCCAAGGACTGTGGATGTGGGGGAGACATCCACATGCTGCTGGCCTGTTTTGCCCCCGGTGGAATCTGCTGATGAAGGCTCCTCTGACCAAGAAGACATGAGTGACAGGGAGGAGGAGAGTGGGGCAGACAGCTCAGAAGGAGATCAATTATCTAGCTCCTCCTTGGATTCGGAACAAGAGTTAATGATACAGCCACGCATGCGGAGAGCGATGCATAGGCAACAACAACTGAGAGATTATTATCAAAGAAAATGAGGCCACCTGTGGTTGGGTAGGGCTGTGGTAATTAGTGAGGCTGCTATAAATAGCAGCCTGTGGGTTTGGCCATTGTGGAGGATTATCTGATCATTGTGTTTCGTGACTGCTTTACTGATTTTGACCTTTTGTGTGCTGATTTTTCCCAGCTTTGAAACTAAACCAGGGCAAAGTGTGTTTCACTTTGTGAAAAAAGAAGGACTGTGAATTGCCTCACAGCTGCAAGCTGAGTATCACAGAACTGATAAGGGACTTGTACAAATTACCAGTTTGTTTGGAGACAAGTGCTCTTTGTTATCCCAAAACAGGGCTTGGTTTAAGTGACTTTTCATTATAAAGAACATTGTTTTGAATTTTCAAACGTGTGTGTGTCTGAAATTGTATCTGTGCATTTTTTGTTGGATTCTATCAGAGAGCGCGACAGATCACTGGGGATAGAAAAATCCAGCGGGTATGACACCTTGGCGGTTGTGACACATATTTTGAACAACAGGAAGCCACAGCAGAGGGATGAAAGAGCTACGTATTGGCTCCAGAGCCATGGATTGCTGATCCCTGCTCTAGAGTATGCATCTACAATACGTTGGGAAACACATTTAAGCTTATTGTCTATTTATCCCTACACCATTAGCAGTACCCATCTGAATGGCACCTTCTCCTTCCTTTGTATAAGGAGTTAAATGTGTAAACTACTTTGATGTACCCTGAGATAGTTTGCCTTTGGAGAAAGGGAGAGGCATGCAACCTTATACTGAACCTGATTCAAGGGGCGTTCAGCCATAAAGCTAACATTAAGTGCTTACTTATTTATTAAAGTTATATACCACCAGTTTCAATGAATTGATTGACAATGATTTTGTCAAGCACCAGGGAAATCAGGAGATCTAGGCAGTTCAAATGGGTTTAACGTTTTATTACAAGGTTAAACTTTCTACAAGAATCTGAAATCCTCACAGCCAATGGAAATTGGCAGTAAATAGGGGTAGAAGGAATTTAAGGTTGGCTGGACTTAGATTGTTTGTGGGCACGTAGGGGCTCATGTCTGATGATGCGTTTGACCCTTCCCTCGGGCACAGCCTGGTCAACTCCTACAGATTTATAGCAAAATTTATAGCAAAAAAGAGGGGTTTATCCTCTGTCCTGGTGCTTCTTGACCTCTCAACGGCTTTCAATACCATCGACCATGGTATCCTTCTGTGCTGGCTGGAGGGGTTGGGAGTGGGAGGCACTGTCCTTCAGTGGTTCTCCTCCTACCTCTCCGGTCGGTTGCAGTCGGTATTAGTGGGGGGTCAGAGGTCGACCTCTAGGTCTCTCACTTGTGGGGTGCCTCAGGGGTCAGTCCTTTCCCTCCTGCTATTTAATATCTACATGAAACCGCTGGGTGAGAACATCCAAGGGCATGGGGTGAGGTATCATCAGTACGCTGATGATACCCAGCTTTACATCTCAACCCCATGTCCAGTCAACGAAGCAGTGGAAGTGATGTGCCGGTGCCTGGAGGTTGTTAGGGTCTGGATGGGTGTCAACATACTCAAACTCAACCCTGATAAGACGGAGTGGCTATGGGGTTTGCCTCCCAAGGACAATTCCATCTGTCCGTCCATTACCCCGGTGGGGGAATAACTGACCCCCTCAGAGAGGGTTTGCAACTTGGACGTCCTCCTCGATCCACAGCTCACATTAGAGAACCATCTTTCGGCTGTGGCAAGGGGGGCGTTTGCCCAGGTTTGCCTGGTGCACCAGTTGCAGCCTATCTGGACAGTCACTGCTCACAGTCACTCATGCCCTCATCACCTCGAGGTTTGACTACTGTAATGCTCTCTACATGGGGCTACATTTGAAGAGTGTTCGGAAACTTCAGATCGTGCAGAATACAGCTGCGAGAGCAATCATGGGCTTTCCCAAATATGCCCATGTTACACTAACACTCTGCAGTCTGCATTGGTTGCTGATCAGTTTCCGGTCACAATTCAAAGTGTTGGTTATCACCTATAAAGCCCTTCATGGCATCGGACCATAATATCTCCGGGACCGCCTTCTGCCGCACATATCCCAGCAACCGATTAGACCCCAGAGTTGGCCTTCTCCGGGTCCCGTCAATGAAACAATGTCATCTGGCGGGGCCCAGGGGAAGAGCCTTCTCTGTGGTGGCCCCGGCCCTCTGGAACCCTCCGAAGATTAGAACTGTCCCCACCCTCCTTGCCTTTCGCAAACTCTTAAAAACCCACCTTTGCCGTCAGGCATGGGGAAATTGATTCCCCCAGGCCGTTTCATTTTATGTATGGTTGTTTTGGGATGCATGACTGTGTTTTTATAATAAGGGTTTTAAACTGTCCTTTATAACCATTAGATTTGTACTATGTATTGTTGTTGTAAGCCGCTCCGAGTCTCCGGAGAGGGGTGGCATACAAATCTAATAAATAATAATAGTAATACTGTAATAGTAATAATAATAATAATAAATAATAATAATAATAATAATAATAATAATAAACATTCACAATAGCAGGACTCAAATGAATACAGTGAACAGTGTAGTAGACAGTGGATAAAGCATTCACTTACTGCTGGGTACACGTGACCAATCTGTACTGTTCTCCCAATATGGATTTCATCTTCATCCTCTTCTTCTGTAGTCTTCCTGTACACAGGATTGTCAAAATTCATGCTTTTTGTATTTTTCCTCTTCCAGTTTCTCCAGATGAGATACCCCGCTGTGCATAGTAAGCCGATCACCACTAGAAGCAAAAAAGGATAGGGGGATCGGAGAAAGAAAGAAAAAGTATTAGCTGTGTCAGAAAGGCCATCATATTTCAACTGGCTCACTCATGGCATTTCTATTCTCAGTTTGTTACGATAGGCCAGGGTAGCAAAACCAAAACGAATGGTAAGATAGCAAACACTTACCGATAGGAACAACAATTCCGATAACAGCTGCCATCACAGTTGAGCCAAACGCCTGCCCATTTTTAGCGTCTGCAATGATAGAAGAACAACTGAGATTCCTATAAAGGGCAACTATAAGGACTGCAGCAATTGCCAAGTTCCACATAGCTGGCAAATTTGAAATACAGTGTTCCCTCGATTTTTGTCGGTTCGAACTTTGCAAATAGCCTATACCACGGTTTTTCAAAAAATATTAATTAAAAAAATACTTTGCGGGTTTTTTTCTATACCACGGTTTTTTCTGTCCAATGACGTCATCCGTCATCGCCAAACTAATAATTTTTGCAAATAAATAACCAAAAAATTATTATTGTTAATAAATAATTATGTTTAAAAATATCAGTATCACTAAGTGTCTTATTCAACGGTGAGTACCAGTGATAATGATGAATAAATGGTTGTTAAGGGAATGGGAAATGGTAATTTAGGGGTTTAAGATGTTAAGGGAAGGCTTGTGATACTGTCCATAGCCAAAAATGGTGTATTTACTTCCGCATCTCTACTTTGCGGAAATTCGACTTTCACGGGCGGTCTCAGAACGCATCCCCCGCTAAAATTGAGGGAACACTGTACACGGGTTTCAGAAAAGCAATTTTAATGCTAATCCGGGAATTGAAAACTGTAAGATAATTTTTACAGGCAACCAAAGGAAGGCAGTCTTTCTGAAATTCTTTCTAAACCTAACCTTATAATTGTGATATTTAAACTGAGTCCCCTGTTTTCACATAAACTTACATAAAGTTCTCCATGGCCTTCTTCCCTTCTGTCCCATCCCATCAATAGGAGCACTACACTGTACAGAATTCAGACTTTACGTGTGTGTGTGTGTGGGGGGGGGGGGAGAATAGAATAGAATGGAATGGAATAGAATAAAATTCTTTATTGGTCAAGTGAGATTGGGCACACAAGGAACTTGTCTTTGGTGCATATGCTCTCAGAAGGGAGAGAGAATTATAAAAAATCCTGAAAGTTCACATACTCAGTTTTGTGTGGATAAAGTTTAGGCATTGAATTTTTAGACCAATGATGTGTGTCTCGATTTTCATTTTCAACTGCTACATGTACACGTAAGCTTATCACCATATCTATGGAACTTGTTTAATAGAATTTATCAAGTCTATGGCCCTAAGGTCTTATACAATCCTTGAAAACCATCAAAAACAGCCTCTGGTCAGGAAAAACCTGTGTTCTTTATCAAATCTAGATGTGACTTTAATCATAGACTTTCAGTAGATGTGAAAGTAAAGTATTAAAAGTATTTGATTTATCTACCCCAGCCAACTTTCCTTATAACTTCATATCATCTCTTTTATTTCAGTTTTGAATCTGTGTTGAAGAGGGAAAAGGATAGGAAAAAAAGAGAAAGAGCTAATATTAAATCTATTTTAAGATAACAATATTTTGGACTAATCTATTATTTTGGGATTCCTGAATCACTGCAGAAATTTCTTCCAAAAAGCCCAAAACTAGATTATGACAACATGTAAAAAGTTAAGTTTTTGTGTCAGAAGGAATTTTCAGATGCTGGGCCTAACGCTTTGGAAGTAGACAGGTCATCAAAAATGGATGGCATTTGTTCTGTCTGGGTTCCCCCAGATGCCAACACCAACTAAAAAGAGTATCCAGACACGCTGATAAAAAGCAAAGTCATTTTATATCTTTGAAAACAAACACAGATAACAAAAACTGTTCTTACAAACTGGAATGATATGAAGCTTCACAGAAGAGTCACGACGGCCAGACAATACAATAGGCTTCTTGCTGGCACACACACCTGTAGATAATAAAACCCACGCCTCCCCCAAGTTTTCAGCCTTCGAGGCCACAAGCCAGAATCAGAGATGCCAAGGATCGAAGCAAGGTCATAGGACTCCCAAAAGATAACTCTCCACAATACAGGAAGGGCGGGCCTGCCTTTTCAACCTTTCTGAGGAGAACCACACCCAAACCCAGCTGTTGCCTATTGGGGATGGAAATACCTGGCTAATTGTCCCCTTCGTTGTGCTGCCCTTCTCTGCCTCATATCTATGATGGCTTGTGCGTTCTCATCTAATGATTCCAGGCTACTCGCTGGGGAGAGCTCCGCCCCCCGGGGGTCTCAGGCTGTTCTCCCTCCTCCTCGTCCTGACATTCCTCTTCCCCGTCTGCCTGGTCCTCCTCCTCCTCCTGTTCCTCATCCTCCCCCTCTGAGCATGGAGCCGGCAGAGTTCCAGTCGTTCCCTGAGGAGCCTCAGACTGAATCACAACAGCATTTTTATATTAAACAAAAGAAAAGTAAGAGAGAAATCCTGTGTTTTGTTTCCACAAAGAAATGCACTGCTAACTCAAGCTATTTGGGGAGGAGATAGAAATCTGTATTTGTTTATTTACTTCAAAATTGTATGTCAGTCCAAATTTTTACCACTTAGTTAGTTATAGGCCACTTCACTCACAGTGCTGGAAGAGATTGCTATTTCCTGTTGCCATTTTACTATCAGCTGGGCTGGATGTCACTGTGATTGAATGAAGGATTGTCACGCCGGGAAAGACTTGTGGTGTAGTTTCTGATCTTTCCGTACTAACGTTGTCAGTTGCAGTAGTCATACTGTCAGTAGTAATAGCCGTAAAGTTCAGAAGGTAATTTCTTGATGTGGTTGGAGTAGCAGCAGTTGTAGGCAATTCAGTTGAGGTAGCTGGAAGCTCTGAAATCATTATTTAGTACAGCTTTATTTATACATTTATTTTGTCCCACATATATGGATGCCTATCTCCCTTTGGGTGACCAACAGAAGGCAGGATAACCTCCCATAAGACGGTGCCTTCCAGTTGCAATGGACTATATTTTCCTTCTCTTTACATAAGAACATAAGAAGAGCCACGCTGAATCAGGCCAAAGCCCATCGAGTCCAGCATTCTGTGTCACACAGTGGCCCAACAATTGTCCATGGGGATCTTGAGCAGAAAGAGAAGGCAAGACCCTCCCTTTCCCCTGACTCCCAACAAATGGTACTCAAGGGAATCCTGCCTGCCTTTACTTCTTCAGAGTAAAGCACAGTACAACTTTAGTTAATGGAAAAAGCAAAGCAATAAAATAGTTTAAGGAGGTTCAAATGAAAGAAGTTTCCCGATCCTATTTTGTACAGGTAATCCTTGAGTTATGGCTGCAATGGAGCCTGCCCTTTATGGTCGTAAGTCAATTTTACAACATTTTTTTGCAATGGATAAGTAAATGCGAGAGAGTGAATCCACTGTTCCCTGTATGTTTATTTATACCCTGCCTTTCTTTATTATTTTACAAATATCTCAAGGTGGTGAACATTATTATTATTATTATTATTATTGTTGTTGTTGTTGTTGTTGTTATTGTTTATTATTATTATTATTATTATTATTATTATTATTATTATTATTATTATTATTTATTAGATATATGCTGCCCCTCCCCAAAGACTCGGGGCGGCTCACAAAATACAGTACAAAACAATATGTATACAAATCTAATAGTTAAAACTATAAGATAAAATCCCATAATGTTAAAAAAAACAGTCAATCTACACAATCACATCCACACATAACATTTAATGGTCAGAGAAGGAGGGGGCATGATTTAGCTGCCCCATACCTGGTGACATAGATGGGTCTTAAGGCTCTTGCAAAAGGTGAGAAGGGTGAGGGCAGTGTGAATCTCTGGAGGGAGCTGATTCCAGAGGGCCGGGGCCGCCACAGAGAAGGCTCTTCCCCTAGGCCCCGCCAGATGACATTGTCTGGTCGACGGGACTTGGAGAAGGCCAACTCTGTGGGACCTTATCGGCCGCTGGGATTTGTGCGGCAGAAGGCGGTCCCATAAGTCGCTGAACATATCCAACATAACTTCCTCCTCCTATTTTCCCCACAACAATTCAGTGAGTTGAGTTGGGCTGAGAGAGAGAGTGACTGGCCCAAAACCATGGCAAAGGTGGACCTTGAAGTCACAATCTCTTGCTTTCTAGCTTGCTTTAACAACTATGCCAAACTGGTTCCTTATTGTGCACTGGTGCACAATGGTGTGGTTTTGCTGAAAATTGGAAGTGAGTGCTGGTTTTATCACAGCGGTTGTAAAACATGATCATGTGACTGTGAGACACCATAAACGCAGCTATGTTGCCAAGGGACTAAAGCACGGTCACATGACTGTGGAAAGTGGGGGACAGTGACTGTTGAAACTTGAGATCCAGTTCAAGAATCCTCTTTTTCAAGTAGGTCATAAGTTCCAACAGTCACTAAACAACTAGTCATACATCGAGGACTACCTGTATATATCTTACAGGTTTAAGCTTCATTTTTAAAAAAAAGAATGACTGAGAGGGAAAGAGAGATAGGAGAGACTATGATACCGACACAATTTAGAACAACAGTGTAGAGCAGAACAATAGAGTGAGTTCCCAATGGTTGCATCTAATGTTAAATGCAGCCATAAAACAGGAGCCCAAAGAATTATTTCATTCATGGGAAGAAAGTTCTTCTCTAAACAGGATAGGATGTTTACAAAGTATAGGCAGATATTTTTTTTACCTTTAGAACACTTTTTCATATCAGGGCCTAACCACATATTGTCCGGACAAGCACATGTATATTTGGGTGATTGTGGAGAGTTTTGTGGTGCAGGGAGACACAGGTATTCACACCCTCCATTTGGCAGAGAATGAAGTTCACAAACATCTGGAGCTACAAATAGGAAAAAGAAATAACAATTAAGTTTGAGGATTTTATTTATCTATTTATATTTTATTTACCTATCATATTTAAGCCACTCATCTCCTTCACAAATGATCCTATTTTGGGACAAGGTAAGACGATATATGGCGAGTAGGATCCGAGACCAAGGTACAAGAAACAAGTTGGAATCACTGTATAATATGTAAATAAATATTTCACTCTTGGGTTAAAATGGTTTATACAAGAAACACCCCTGATTGGTGGTGGGTTGGTACGAATATTTGTCTGGTAGCGGGCACAATCACTGAGCACTTGTTATATGTTGTGTGTGTGTGTGTTTTTTATATTATAAAATCAATAAAAATATTTTTAAACACCCCCCCCCCCCCCAAATGATCCTATTGATGTGGCAGTAATATTTTTATTGATTTACATTTTTGTATGGCTATGAATTATAGAAATAGCTCCAAACACACACACAAAAATTCAGTTTTATTTACCCCACTGCAATTGTTATCAATATGGGGTATAGATCAGCTGTGGGTTGCTCTCGGTTCGGCCTAGTTCTAAGGACTGGTAGCGCTGGTGGCGGGAAGCTCAACCCCAACCACCCGGGACGCTTTTGCGTCGCTTGCAAAGGGTTTTAGAACTCACTACTGGTATGGATGCATCAAGCACCCATCAATCTTCTTTCACAAACCACCACTTTATTGTATTTTCTCATATATCGTGAACAATATGTCCATACTATTTACTTAGGTAAATAGCAAGAAACCAAATGACTACATTAAGTACCAGAAAAATATTAGAATATCTCAGTTTTAAAACCGGCCAAGTCCCAAATGGTGTCTTCCTGAAATTTGCGTTTATTAATCCCATCATCTTGATCAGTGATGGTGAACCTTTCTTGGTGTGTGTGCCAAAAGTTGGGGGGGGGGGGGTCGCATGCATGTGTGCTCTCGTCCAAGAAGCTTCTTCAGTTCTGAATAAGCTGAGTGGATGAGTTGAATTCTTGAATGAGAAGCGAAACGTCTTCAAAGAAATCCAGGAAGTCCAGTTGTCTCTTGAAAAGGCACCTTTGGGACAACCATGACCTGGAAGACTGAGAATCTTCATAAACATCTACTATATACGTTGGCCAGGAAATGGCCAAGCCGTACAGGCCAGTATGGCTATTGGACATTATGGTTGGTGAGTGATGGGATTTGTATTTCCGTTTTAATGAAATGAATGAGGATGTTTGTTTTCTTAAAATTGGAGTTTTAGCTTAATTTTAATGTTCTGGATGTCTTACATGTTCCTTTGTATTTTATTTATGTTTTGTAAGCTGCCTTGAGTCTATGGTGAAGGGTGGCCTAGAAATCCAAATGAATGAATGAATGAATGAATGAATGAATGAATGAATGAATGAATGAATGAATGACGAGACCTACAACCTACCACCAAATCTAGAGGAACCCATAAAAAGAAAGCTGAGAACAGTTTCCATATTAAGAGAATCTTGGCATGCTAAAATGTATCATTCAGACTTCGATGTCTTATTAAACTAGAAGCACACCTTACCTTTAGGTTGCTTTAGTTCATGAAAAACTACAATGTCATGAGGATTATTGAGGTTCTCTGCCAAAATAGAAATGTCTAGACCATTCAGCCTATTAGCACTGAAGATTGCCTCATTCTCTAAGTCCGTCCAGAATACCCTGTCCTGCAACAATGGAGAGAAAGAGAAAAAGACTGAAGACTATATTAAATACCAGCTGGGACTTTGCAAGCCTTGCTTCCATACCAATCAATCTCCTTGGCATTTTGTTTTTCATAAAGGAGCCGTGCACAATTCTTTCCAGGGTCATAGAGAACAGACAAGTGGGCAGTTCACTACTGTCAGCCGCTTCACAGAGGGATTGATCTACACGCCCCCCCAAATGTGTTTGCTTCACCCCAAAGCTTGCGTGTGAGTTATTTGATCCTCTCCATGGAGATTCCAATCTATGTGATAGTAATTTAAATGGGCATTTGGCTTTGAAAGTCACGAAGTGAAAGAGTGGCTCCGCAAAACAAGCAAGCAAACCAATATAATTAGATCTTACAATAAAAGTGCTCTTTAAAATCACGTTTGTGTGATTTTTCACATTTTTGCCAGTGGAAGAAGAAAGAATACAGGGAGAAAAGCAACCCTGCAAAGGAAAGGATATTTATCTACTTTTTTCCCTTCCACTCTTATCTATGTAACATGCGAACTTGACGATCTAAGAAGTTGCATTCGTGTAAGTCAGTCCTTCTCAAATAGTGGGGCGCGTCCCCCTGGGGAGATGCAGAGCAATGCCA
This sequence comes from Erythrolamprus reginae, assembly GCF_031021105.1. Taxonomy (NCBI): domain Eukaryota; kingdom Metazoa; phylum Chordata; class Lepidosauria; order Squamata; family Dipsadidae; genus Erythrolamprus; species Erythrolamprus reginae. The sequence continues at coordinate 77,166,454 of NC_091952.1, forward strand.
GGGCGAGCATGTGTGACCAGTGATGGACTGCCCATCGCTGGCACTACCAGCGGCAGGCGCATGCATGTCCAGTGTACGGGCAAGCATGCCGGCGTGAGATTCGGCTTCTGCGCATGCGCAGGAAGTGAAATATCGCACGAGGACGCAAAAACAAATGCTCAAAATGGCAAAATGGCACTAGCATGAGCGTCCTCACACAAGATTTCACTTCCTGCGCATGCGCAGAAGCTGAATCTTGCGTGGGCATGCCCGGGCACACCTCGGGAACATGGCGATGCATGCGCGTCTCTATTTTTCCAATTGGGACTGCTCACTGGACCGTCCATGCAGTAGCCCACTACTGTGTGTGACCCCGGGGAACATGCGTGGTCCCTCTCAATTAATTCCCCCAGATGGGGAGTGTTTTCCCAGCTGCATGCTGCTCCAAACCCAGAAGAGAAGGCAGCCAGGGGGCTGTGTGGGTTCTGCGTGACAAAACAATGTCGTCTGGCGGGGCCTAGGGGAAGAGCCTTTTTTGTGGTGGCCCCGGCCCTCTGGAATCAACTCCCCCTGGAGATTAGGACTGCCCCCACCCTCCTTGCATTTCACAAACTTCTGAAAACCCACCTATGTCACCAGGCTTGGGGAAATCAACATACCCCTAGCTGTTCCATTTTATGTATGGTTTGTCTGGACTGTATGATTGTTTTTTATAACGGTTTTTAAAATTGTTTTTTAATATTGGATTTGTATCTCATGTATTATTTGTTATGAGCCGCTCCGGGTCCTCAGAGAGGGGCGGCATACAAATCTAATAAATAATAATAATAATAATAATAATAATAATAATAATAATAATAATAATAATAATTCCTGATTGTGGAGAAAAAGAAAGTATGGATCATGGACATCGCAATCCCAGGAGACAGCATAATTGAGAAGAAGCAGCTAGAGAAATTAGTGAAATACGAAGATCTAAAAATCGAGCTGCAACGATTCTGGCATAAGCCCGGGAAAGTGGTCCCAGTGGTACTTGGCACGCTGGGTAAAGTACCAAAGGATCTTGGCGTACATTTGAAAACCATCGGAATTGACAAAATCTCCATCTGTCAATTGCAAAAGGCCGCTTTACTAGGATCGGCAAGCATAATTCGCTGCTACATCATGTAGTCCTAAGTGCTTAGGTGGTGATGAAATACGAAATCCAGCATAATGATCTAGTTTGCTGTGTTGTACTGACATAATAATAATAATAATAATAATAATAATAATAATAATAATAGTAGTAGTAGTAGTAGTAGTAGTACCCTGTTTCCCCGATAGTAAGACACCCCCGATTGTAAGACGTATCGGGGGTTTCAGGGGGGGTCGGCTAATATAAGCCGTACCCCGAAAGTAAGACATATGTCTTACTTTCGGGGAAACACGGGGGTATTGCAGCCTCCCTCTCATCTAGCTGGACCTGGAGAGCGAGAAGGCAGCGAGGGCGAGGAAGGCGCTTGGGAGCGGCGCGGCGGGGAAAGCAGCGGGGGTGGGGCCCGCCTCCCTCCCTCCCAGCTGGCAGCGCACTCCGGGCCTCGCCGGCCGGCCGGCTCCCTCCCCATCTGTCTATGTCTTTTTCTGACTCCAGCGCGCGCCGTTTTTTCCAATATAAGACATACCCCGAAAGTAAGACATAGTGGGGCTTTTGGGGATAAAAAGAAAGTAAGACACTGTCTTACTTTCGGGGAAACACGGTAGTAGTAGTAGTTGTTGTTATTGTTGTTATTCTCAGCGGGCACCGCAGTGGCCATGAATGGCGTGGCAAACCTGCTGCTAGACAAGGAGGAACATCCTTTGCTGCTGGGCGCAAGCTTTGAATGCCACCTTAAAGCCTCCTTCCACACCATGCATTGTGAGTGCCCAGCAGAGGCGGTGCTTATGGGCCAAGCTGGCGGCCCCAAAACATCGGCTTGATTAAGCTGGCCTGGCCCCATATCAAGAGGGCCCTAACCACAGTAGTCTATGCCTGCCTAACTGAAAACAGACTCCATTGAGTTCAGTGTGATTTACTCTCAGGTAAGTGGCTAGAGCAGCCTTCCCCAGCCAATAGTATGCCTGCAGCTTATAATAAATAAAATAATACATATCAACACTAAAATTCCATTGGGGCCCAGATTGGAGAGTTGGGGTGCTCAAAATGTTTACTTCTTCCTAGGGGGGGGCTTAACAGAAAATAACCGAGAAGCCCTGATGTGAAGCAACCTCTGTGCATGTTGAACTGAACAGAAATTCTAATGCATCCTGATGTTTAAAGTTCCTCCCAGTGAAAGCAACAAAGCCAAGAAGATCAGGACCACCAACTAAATAGACATCCAATTCAGGCCCATAATTCTATTTTATTTTTTTACCTCAAACACAGCCAGTCCAAATGGGTGGCTCAGATTGTCCACAGAAGAGATGAGAACTTTCCGGTTACTCCCATTGAAATCAACACTTGAGAGCGAGTGCAACTTGGAATCAACCCAGTAGAGACGTTGATTCAGCAAATCTGAAGAGCAAACATATCAAAGGTAGGATTATATCTCTGTGTTTGAGCTTTGTCCATGTGTATGCATTTTTGCTATCTTTTCTTTTTTACTACGTTAGGATTCTGGAAAACTCAGTCAATTTTATGAAAACAATTCAGAGAGAAGAAGAAAGCAATGTTAGTTAAGTACGACAGATAATGTGTTTTTAAATATGATCACAGTGTATGATCCAGTCTGTGGTCACTGGAGCAATCACGAAGTGACACTTTCTTTCAGGAAGACTATTTCCTGTGCTTGTTTTCAGCATAGATTCAGAAACACTGCAGAGATACTAAATAGATGCATGAAGAAGATATTTATTTTTATTTATTTATTTTGTCCAATACACAATGAGAGTTTTAGTGGGTGTATATATATATCTACGAGATGGCCTTCTGCCGCACGAATCCCAGCGACCGGTTAGGTCCCACAGAGTTGGTCTTCTCCGGGTCCCGTCGACTAAACAATGCCGTTTGGCGGGACCCAGGGGGAGAGCCTTCTCTGTGGCGGCCCCGACCCTCTGGAATCAGCTCCCCCCGGAGATTAGGACTGCCCCCACCCTCCTTGCCTTTCGTAAAATCCTCAAAACCCATCTTTGTTGTCAAGCTTGGGGGAACTGAGACATCTTCCCCTTGCCTATGTAGTTTCTGTGCACAACATGACTGTATGTATGTTTTTTATTTACTGGGGTTTTTAGATTTTTTATATGTATAATTGCTATTTTAGATTTTAATTATTAGATTTGTCTCTATGTACCGTTTTTATCACTGTTGTGAGCCGCCCCGAGTCTACGGAGAGGGGCGGCATACAAATCTAATAAATACAAATACTGTACAAATACAAATATATACACACATAGTAAAATACATGATGAAGGTTATAGAGGAGATACTCATATTAAAATATATCTATGAAAGAATAGAAAAGAAGATATAGTAATAGAACATATCAATGAAATAATAGAAGAATAGATATAGGAATAGAAGAAAGGTATAGGAGATATAGGAGAGCAATAGGACAGGGGACGGAAGGCATTCTAGTGCACTTGTACTCGCCCCTTACTGACCTCTTAGGAATCTGGATAGGTCAACCGTGGATAATCTAAGGGTAAAGTGTTGGGGGTTTGGGGATGACACTATGGAGTCCGGTAATGAGTTCCACGCTTCGACAACTCAGTTACTGAAGTCATATTATTTACAGTCAGGTTTGGAGAGGTTAATATTAAGTTTAAATCTGTTGTGTGCTCTTGTGTTGTTGTGGTTGAAGCTGAAGTAGTCGCCGACAGGCAGGATGTTGCAGCATATGATCTTGTGGGCAATACTTAGATCATGTTTAAGGCGTCTTAGTTCTAGGCTTTCTAGGCCCAGGATATCTGAGAAACCACAGTAATAGTCTAACCACTTGAGTTCTCCATGAACACTAATATTAGCAGTTGGTGTTCTTTTTTAAAAAAATAATTACATTAACTTGCAGAAGTAGGGGATCAGTACTCTGCATAATTAATTTGAGAAGATAATGCTTGGGATTAACATACTACCTTATTTGCAGATCTGGTTCCAAAAACATAGCAATCAACACATTTCAGGTGAAGGAATAATCTCTCTCTCTCTCTTTTAATTGAAAGTGGAAGGGTCAGTAGCATTCACAGGATCTTGCTGCTGTTATTATTAACATTTGCATGCAGCCTGACTCTGAGCAAACGCTGAGATGATAATGAAATAAAAGCTTTGTGGTGTGTGACATCTCAGTGTGTTGTCATGAGGCATTAAAGGAGAGGACTTGCATCAAAATGCTGATGTTGTCAGTCTGAACCCCCTCCTTCCTCCTTAATTGGTAGGAAATGTCAAATTATGCAGAGAAAGAAATATAGGAGAGTATATTTCTCTCCCCTTCCCTCTTTCTCAAAAGCTATCTTCTTCTTTCAAAGCAGGGAAAACAGTAAGGGGGCAAATGTAGAATAGATAGAATTATAGAATTCTTTATTGGCCAAGTGTGATTGGACACCCAAGGAATTTGTCTTTGGTGCATATGCTCTCAGTGTACATAAAATAAAATATTACATTTGTCAAGAATCATGAGGTAAAAATGACTCTTAAAATAATTCAGGGAAACGTGTAGGGCTATGGTGAATTGCTACTAAACAGTATAAACAAAATGAAGCTGGATTAATCAATGCTTAGACTCAATATGGAAAAAAACCCCTATATTTTATTTGTAGATTACGATAATTTGAAAATTTACAATGACCTGGTTCCAGTTTCCCAACATACCCAGTGTGATTCCATTGGGCCATTCAATGTTGTCTGTCACAAGCACTTGCCGGTCCATCCCGTTCAAGCCAGATTTCTCAATTTTTGCTATGTCTCCCCAGTCAGACCAATACATGTATCTACAAAAAGCAATAGACAAAGAAGACAGCATGCTACTTGAAAAGTAGTTTTCCTTCAGATTTACAAATACAATGTTGTTTGAAGTAACTATGTATTATTGAATGGACATGAATGTACCAAGGTGATCAAATTCTGTAAAGAGTAATACTATATTTAATACTTAGAGTATTACTATAAGTCAGTGTTTCCCAACCTTGGCAACTTGAAGGTATCTGGACTTCAACTCCCAGAATCCCCCAGCCAGCAAATGCTGGCTGGGGAATTCTGGGAGTTGAAGTCCAAATAGCTTCAAGTTGCCAAGCTTGGGAAACACTGCTATAAGTAATGTGTTCTTCCGGCGTGTCCCAACCGCCCATAATTACAGGGTAATTGGTCCAAAAAGACACACACCACACAATAGAAGGAAAAACAAAAGTCTTTATCAACAGAAAAGCAGAAAAAACTCCCTTTTTAAATGTCAAAGGGATTTTCTGGTACACACAAGGCACAGGTTAAATGCAATCCAATTTCTCACCCAGTAACTGGGAAAGTGAGTCCAATTCCAAAGTCCGGAAAGTCCACACACAATCTTGAACAGGTAAACAGCAAAACCATGATCTTGATGAAACTATGAATCAGATAAACTTCCACGAGGCTAAATCAGCACACTGCTCTTTTTATCTGTAGCACTAATTACAGCAGCCCCACCCAACCACAGGTGGCCTAACTTATCTCCTGTAACAATCCTTCAGTTGTTCTCTCCTATGCATCACTATATGCATGCGTGGGTCTGTCATAGGTTCTTGTTCAGAATCCAGGGATGATAAGGATGATTGATCTCCTCCTGGGCTGTCTGCCAAACTCCCCTCTTCCCTGCCACTCACGCTTCCTTCGTCACAGGAGACTTTGTCGGGAGATTCTATCGGGAGCAAAACAGGCATGTGGATGTTTCCCCCACATCCACCTCCACATTCCTTGGGGCAGGAGCTGGGCCAGAGCCAACCACAACAACTATGTATTACTATATAGTAACACTATATAGTATAGTACTTGGTTACTGTAGAAGCAGAAAATCCACAGTGATTGATTGCCCAACATCATAATCTTACAATTTCTTGTGTTTCAGGCTACAGGATCTGAATAAATACATCTAACAACAAGAATCCATTTTATATAGCAATATTATTATTATTATTATTATTATTATTATTATTATTATTATTATTATTTTGCAATTTCATCACAATCAGACTGGAATAGCCCAATTTGAATTCTGAAAATAGAAAGTAGACGAAAGCACCTCTGATCAGTAGAAACATACAACGAGCAGTAGAACGGATACTATGCATTTCGTTGGTATTGTCTCTCTTTAAAATCATAGTCTACAAAAACTAATGTACCCCCCATAAAATAAATTCTAATGATACCGATTGCTGCAATGGTGAGAACTGTAAGGATCAAGGCTGAAAGAACAATACATTCAGTAATACATAGCAGAGTAATCTTTCATACCTACCCCCGTATGGGATCCACTGCAATAGCTCTGGGTTCACTTAAGTTAGTGTTGAAAAGTGTCCTTTTCTTATGCCCATCAGCTGTGGCTACAGAAATGGTCTTGTTTCCTGAATCCGTCCAATAAATGTTCTTGTGGACCCAATCCATTGCCAGACCTTCCGGAGAGTGTAACTGGCTGTCTATCAGGACCATCTGCTCAGCTGTGTCACTGGCCTTATCTATGTAGGCACTATAGAGAGGAGACTCAAATTACTCATTTAACTCTGAATAGGGCAAAGGGGAGGGGGTGATAATGGTATAAGAAAGGATGCCCTCGCAAGGAGGCAAAGCAAACAAAGTGAGGAGCAAACAAGGCATAAAATCCTACATTAATTTTATATATCCCTGTTCTAAATGCAATAAGCAAAACCAGATTTGGCAGTGCAATTTAATTGTAGTAAAAACATGCTGTTTCCTTTGCGAATCTTGATGTCTATTGCTATCACATCATGGAAACTTCAAAAGTACAAAGTCCATTCTGTACATAGGCTTTCAATCAGGTTCAAAATAATGCAGGTAGGCTGTAGAACCTATCATTTTGCTTAGATGTTTGCAAGAGTGAGGTAACAAAAGTGGGCACTCTCTATGGATGGGCTAATCAGGCTCAGCTCTCCCCCTAACACAATTATTACTCAAATGAAGAAGAATACTTAAACAAGGCTTCAGTCATACAGATGCATAGGTAAAGGATGGGGATTACATGCCTTGGCAATAGTACTTGTGAAAGAGAGGCTCAAATTATGATTACTATTTGAATATAAGTTGGCAGCGTGAGATGGCCGCAAAGCAGGCAAATGAAATTATAGGTGACAGAATTATAGTTTCCAACTCATGAGAAATAAAATTCTATTCAATTTTGCTTTGGTCACTCCCATCTCAAATATGGTGTCTAGTTCTGGGCATTACATTTTAGGAACGATTCAGAAGACCTGAACAAGTTTCAAAGAAAGACATAAGGATGATTAGGGAGTTACAGGTTGGGTCCTACAAATTTAGCTTCGAGAAGAGAAAGAGTGAGAGGGACTTGCAGTTGGGACTTTCCTGTACCTGTGACTCAAAGAAAGCCAAGATTCTGTTGTTCAGGATTTCAAGATGCAAAATAATAAATTATAAAAAGGCAAATTCAAGCTGAATGGTAAGAACAGCTTAATTAAAAGAGCAGTTGGACAATGGACAATGGAACTAATTATCCTGAAAGATGATGGCCTCCTTGGTTTAAGCATGAACAGTCATCTATCAGGCAGGGTTTTAAGTTTTAATTTAGGTTCATTGCCTGCACACTCCCTTCCAATAATTCCATGAAAAAAGTTCACTCTTCACAAAAGAATCCTAACCTCATATATGAACTGAATAAACAAATTCTCACAGCCAACCCACACTCAGTAAAAGACCTTGGAATACTAATATCAAATGACCTAAGTGCTAAAGCCCACTGCAACAATATCGCCAAAAAGGCTTCTAGAATTGTTAATCTGATCCTATGTAGCTTCTGCTCCGGCAATCTCACACTACTCACAAGAGCCTACAAAACTTATGCTAGACCCATTCTCGAATACAGCTCATCTGACTGGAACCCATACCACATCTCGGACATCAACACCCTTGAAAACGTCCAAAGATATTTCACCAGAAGAGCCCTTTACTCCTCCACTCGAAACAGAATACCCTACGAAAACAGACTAACTATCCTGGGTCTAGAAAGCTTAGAACTACTGCGCCTAAAACATGATTTAAGTATTGCCCACAAGATCATATGCTGCAACGTCCTCCCGGTCAACGACTACTTCAGCTTCAACCGCAACAACACAAGAGTACGCAACAGATTCAAACTTAATATTAACCGCTCCAAACTTGACTGTAAAAAACATGACTTTAACAATCGAGTTGTCGAAGCGTGGAACTCGTTACCGGATTCAATAGTGTCAACCCCTAACCCCCAACATTTCTCCCTTAGTCTATCCACAATTGACCTCTCCAAGTTCCTAAGAGGTCAGTAAGGGGCGTATATAAGTGCACTAGTGTGCCTATCGTCCCCTGTCCAATTGTCTTTCCTTTATCTCATATATCATATATATTTTCTTCCTCTCATATACTTTCTCTTCTATCTTACATATTATCTTTATGTATATTACTTCATGTCTATTCTCTTCCATATGTATTGTGTATTGGACAAAGAAATAAATAAATAAACAAAAATTTACTGTAGGTATGTATGTATGCATGCATGCATTTTTAAAAATATCAGTACTGATAAGTATCAAAAGCACAGAATTATAACAGCAAATACTACCTAGTTTGAGTGTAAATATCAAACACAGTACCTGTACATTTGATGACTATATCTTGGTCTCTCCAACTAATTCAGAAAACTAAACTAAATCATCTTTTTTGTATGGTCAATCTTGTCTCTGCTGTGTGAAAAAAATTAAGTCCGGTATTTGCCAGGAAAACAGCAGGCCGCATAATGTTCAGATCCTAGGTCATCCAGAATTACCCTCCTATTGGATTGTAAAGGTCCTCTTTATCTTCCTGATCTTGGACTGGCTACTTTTCAGATCGGAAGAAAACAATTTTTGGTTTGTGGGTCAACAGCTAACTAATATGATTTGAAAATGTTTCCTCAGAACTAGGTACCACACAATTCTATTGTACCGATTCCCCCTAATACCAAAGGATGCATTCTAAGTTAATTTATTTTATGGAGAATCTAGAAAAGAATGTAAGCTTTCTCCCTGTGACATTCACCACAGAATAATTCTTCAATGGGAAGAAAGTGGAGTAAATGCAAGGCCAAGGCTCAGATCACTTTGAGGCTGAACAGCTAACAAACTGAGAAAGAGTGAAGTACTTCTGAAAGGGAATCAGCGGATGTGGAGACACTGCTGGGATATTCTTGCTCTTCTCCTCAGAGTCCTTAAGAACGTTGAGGAATGAAAATGCAAGAAGAAAAATATTGTGAGCCAAAGGAGAAGTTCCTACATTTTCATTAAATATTTTGATTCTTATTACAAGTGTGAGGGGGAGAGAATAAAAAGGGGCAACGTGTATGCTAAATGGAAACTCTGCCTCATTTTTCATTGTGTCATTGTGTCCCAGATAATTTTCATTAACTTGACAAAAGCTTTTGCTTCTTTGGCTGTGACTAGCTTTCATTTATGCAGTGTGTGGTTCTCTTCTGGCTGATGAGAGGCTCAACACGGCTTCTCCAGCTATAAGCAATCTCTAGTACTTTTCATATCCTAAGATTTTTATTAATATTGATTGTTTCTTCATTGCTTATTTGACCCCTATGACAATCATTAAGTGTTGTACCACATGATTCTTGACAAATGTATCTTTTTCTTTTATGTACGCTGAGAGCATATGCACCAAGACAAATTCCTTGTGCGTCCAATCACACTTGGCCAATAAAATTCTATTCTATTCCATTTGTCCCAAGCTTTTCCAGTACTTCTGAGAATGCAGTAGGTGGCGCCCTTCTCTTCCTAACTAAGGCATGTGGCATTTTGCATGTGAATTAGCCAGTGTAAGAGTGTCTGGTGTGGATGCAAATTAGTGCAGGACCATGTGTAAGAGCGCTCAGTGTGGACAGAGCTAATGTGGTTAAGTTTGCTCTTAATTGAAACAAGAATGAATGGTTTTCTGGTATGGTCATTCAACTTAAAACCCACTTTTCCCCATTTTGTCCTGAGTGGAAAATTCTAAATATAATGGCTTGCAAATCATGGTTCACACCAATTTATAGGAAGAGGCTCCAGTAAGATACAATTTCCTCATTTATTTTGTTTGAATTGCTTTCAGACCAGAGCTGAAAGCAAAGCTGGTTATTGTAAGGACTCGATTTTCGCGGGTTCAAACTTCGCGAAAAGTCTACACCATGGTTTTTCAAAAATATTAATTAAAAAAATACTTTGTGGGTTTTCCCCCCATACCACGGTTTTTCCCGCCCAATGATGTCATATGTCATCGCCAAACTTTCGTCTGCCTTTAATAAATATTTTTTTAAATAAACTTTAATAAATAAACATGGTGAGTAATAATCTAAATAGTTGCTAAGGGAATGGGAAATTGCAATTTAGGGGTTCAAAGTGTTAAGGGAAGGCTTAGGATACTGTTCATAGCCAAAAATAGTGTATTTACTTCCGCATCTCTACTTCGCGGAAATTTGACTTTCGCGGGCAGTCTCGGAATGCATCCCCCGCGAAAATCGAGGGAACATTGTAATTCTCTTCTCTCTTTTCTTGCCCATGGAGTAAATCAGAGACAGACATTTTCCCTTCTGATTCAATTTTCACGCAAGTACACAAATTGGCCTTGATTATTCTTTTTTTTTTTTTTTAAAAAAAACCTGACTGCTATACCAGAGCTCAAAGTCTCAAGACAAACCTGTCAGTTAGCAGCGATGAAGAAAATAACAGAAGCTCGAATCTTAAACTTGACAGACTTTTGCTATCAGCAAGCTGTAGGAGAAGTGCCACATTAAATAACACTCAGATATGAATGGGCAGACCCTGTTTTTTTTTCCATTTTGCAAGGCTCAAAGAAGCTTACCAAAATATTTTCTGTCACTTTCTGCTTACTTTCCTTTTTCAAGAGTTGATGAATTCCTAACTAGCTGCTTCACTGCGATCAACAGGTGATTTACTTCAAAAAACAAAGTAAAATCTTTACTTCCTCTATAACAGGGTTACCCAATGTTGGCAACTTTAAGACACGTGGACTACGAACTCCCAGAATTTCCCAACCAAGACAGGGCATGGCTGGCTGAAGAATTCTGGGTGTTGAAGTCCACCTGTGTTAAAGTTGCCAAGGTTGGGAAATCCTACTCTTTAATAAGTTCCTGTTTTTTGGAATCACCTTTCCCAGAATTTGGTCCTCAGGAAACTCATCTTTGATGGTTACTCAAAACCAGAAAGAGCCATTACTAACAACACAGTGGGGGTTGGATGGGCAGGGTAGCAATTTAGACCTAAATCTTTCGGCTGTGGCGAGTGGGGCGTTTGCCCAGGTTTGCCTGGTGCACCAGTTGCAACCCTATTTGGACCGGGAGTCACTGCTCACAGTCACTCATGCCCTCATCACCTCGAGGCTCAACTACTGTAACGCTCTCTACATGGGGCTATCTTTGAAAATTGTTCGGAAACTTCAGGTTGTGCAGAATGCAGCTGCGAGAGCAATCATGGGCTTCCCCAAATATTGCCATGTTACACCAACTCTCCGCAGTCTGCATTGGTTGCCGATCAGTTTCCGGTCACAATTCAAAGTGTTGGTTATGACCTATAAAGCCCTTCATGGCACCGGACCAGATTATCTCAGGGACCGCCTTCTGCTGCACGAATCCCAGTGACCAGTTAGGTCCCACAGAGTGGGTCTTCTCCGGGTCCTGTCAACTAAACAATGTCGCTTGGCGGGACCCAGGGGAAGAGCCTTTTCTGTGGCAGCCCCAGCCCTCTGGAACCAACTCCCCCCCCTGAGATTAGAATTGCCCCCACCCTCCTTGCCTTTCGTAAGCTTCTTAAAACTCACCTCTGCCGCCAGGCATGGGGGAACAGAGATACTCTTTCCCCCTAGGCCTTTACAATTTTATGCATGGTGTGTCTGTATGTATGTTTGGTTTTATAATAAGGGTTTTAACTGTTTTAATATTGGATTGTTATATGCTGTTTTTATTGCTGTTGTTAGCTGCCCCGAGTCTACGGAGAGGGGCGGCATACAAATCCAATAAATAAATAAATAATAAAATAAATAAATCAGCTTTGTTACACAAAATCAAATCCTAATCAGATACAACCTTTCTGCCAACCTAGCAGTTCGAAAGCATGTAAAAATGCACCTAGAAAAATAGGGACCACGTTGGCGGGAAGGTTAACAACGTTCCACGTGCCTTCAGTGTTCAGTCATGCCAGCCCTAAGACCATGGAATTGTCATCAGATAGCGCTAGTTCTTTGGCTTAGAAATGGAGATGAGCATCACCCCCCTAGTCTCGGGAACGACTAGCATGTATGTGCGAGGGGAACCTTTACCCGTGCTGTTTTGGCACATCCATCAGGACAGTAGGCTCCAAAGATGCATATTTTTAACAGACATATTTCTGATGCCACTAAGCCAGAGGTGGGCAACTAAGTCTCCTTTATGACCAGTGAAGATCAACTCCCAGAATTCCTGAACCAGACGGGATTTCAGGAAGTTGAAGTCCTCAGGTCATAAGGGGGGCAAAGTTGCCCACCCCTCCATTAAGTTGTCATAGATCTGAGCTTGATTTTCTCGCTGTGGAAAGATGGAGGGTATATTGGGCAGTTGGAGAAATCCCGCACCTGTATATCTTCCTGTAGAATAAATCACACCAGTATATCCTGTTTGTTGCCACTTCCACATCCAAAGCAACCACATTCTTCAGCATGGGGATGATGCGAGAGTAATCCTTTTTCACCAGGTCAATCTTGCGAACTTCGTGGCGGTTTGTGAAAACAAGGTATGGGCTCTTTCCTGCCAAGGAATCCGCAAATCATAGCTTTATAAGCAATTTAGGATATAGCATAGCTTTTAAAAAGCCAGCTTTGGAAAAACCTCAAAACTGCTGTTAGAATAAAAAGGTTTGGCAGTGGCTGCAGTCCTGATCTTCATTTTCTAGGCACACTGCTCTAATTGATTAGCTATTTTCACTAACTTTTTTCCTCACTGGGAGAACAAAAGCGTCACTCCCACAACTGTGCCCTGGGAGGAAGAAAGTTGGGGATATTCAGCACATATCTATATTTTTAAACAGACCAATGTATAAATGCAAATACAGTAGTACCTCGTGATACGAACCCCTCGTCATACGAACTTTTCGAGATATGAACTCGGGGTTTGGAAAATTTTTGTCTCTTCTTACAAACTTTTTTCGCCTTACAAACCCGCCGCCCGAACACTGAACCCAGAAGTCCGGCAAAAGTTTGGGTTCGGCGTTCAGGAGAACGCTAAGAAGCCCCCCCGGCTGTTTCAAAATGTGACAGCCGGGCGGCGGGGCTTCTTGGCGGCCTCCCGAACCCGAACTTTTGCCGAACTTCCGGGTTGGCATTCGGGAGAACGCTGAGAAACGCCCAGCTGTTTCAAAAGGTGACAGCTGGGCGGCGGCGCCCAGCAGAGTGCCGTTTTTGCTATTTTTTTTTGCTTGCACGCATTAATTGATTTTACATTGTTTCCTGTGGGAAATATTGTTTCGTCTTATGAACTTTTCACCTTACGAACCTCCTCCCGGAACCAATTAAGTTCGTAAGACAAGGTATTACTGTATATGACAATGGAAAATATACCTTTTTCCTCAGGGTGTCCTGGGAGAAAGCATTTCGAAACTCCCTGATATTTCCCTGTCATTTCCCTGTAACTTGCGATCTAGTTAAGGCGCAGTCACAGATTATGTCATATCAAATGGCTAAGCCGTGGAGAAATATTGGTAGTTGAGCAAGCAAGTTGTTGCCACAGTTTTGCTCATTTTTGCTTGACTCTGCCAGGCAGCGCAATCTGGTTTTTTAACATGATTTTTCCCTGACTTTTAAACATTTTAATAAGTTTTCCCCACCCACGATTTATTCCATTTTTTTTCACGAATTCCCTGATAATTCCCTGATATTTCCCAAACTGCTGATTTCCCTGTTTTCCAGGTTTGCTGGACACCCTGTTCCTACAAATTACATTTTTTAAGATGGCTAGCTCACTTTGATTCAGATCAGGTCAGAAGCATTCTCCTTTGGTGCTTCTCCTGTTCTGAAATCCAGCTTTCCCAATTGGCATGAAAGGCCTGCTATGCCCCTTTATGGTTTTTAAAAGAATAAAAGAAGAAGTAAGTTCTTATAAGGATTTTATTGTTTATGAAATATCCATTGGCAGAAGTATTTGCCCCCCATGATGGTTTAAACCCTATCCAATATTAAACAGATAAAGAAGAAAATACCTGTAACCAAATTAGAAGATAAAAGAAGCTAAGTCTGCCACTCCCAATCCTACTTGTTTCTTTCCCTGCTGTCTCCACTCTGGAGTTTTGTAAAGAGCAATAACATAAAACAAGCAGAGTTGAAGGCATAATAGATGTTATCTGCAGCATAGAAAGGTACCAGAGCTTTGTTTTGCCTTGGTGATTTAAGTGAGGAAGAGGAATATGCACAGTATATTGTGGAAGGAATGAAATCTCATGTGCTCTTCTGGGTAAAAAAACTATGACATTCTGGATTTGGCACAGAAGGCACTATGTTGTTATTAATCCAGTTCTTTGCTGGATCACTGGATCAGAAAATTCTAGTTTTTGTCTACCTTTAAAATTTTGTGATTTTTTTTCTTTTTAATATTTAATCAATTTTTAAAATGGGGAAGAAAAAGATAATAGCAAAAGGCAGTTAAAAAAATAATGATTAAAAAATGATGCAAAGTCCTTGTCCCCTGTTTTTTTTTAACATCTATATGAAAACAGGGGAAGTAATCCAGAAGGTTGGACTCATATGTCAAAATGCAGATGGTCCAGGAAGCTGTGGAATTTTTGAGACGGATGGGGATAAAGTACAGTTACTACATAGGCAAGGAAGATGGACATTTATAAATTGATGATGAAATAGGGTGATTTTTCACAGATCCACACCAAATGGAATCAAGCATCTTCTTACCTATTGCTTTGCAGTTTTTAGACAGGGTGTCCATCTCATAACCATCATAACATTCACATTTATAGTCCCCCTTGTAGTTAATGCAGATCTGGCTACATGCATCTGGATTCTCGCATTCATCTATATCTAGAAAAGAGAGTTTAGAATAATTGGTAATTTGATATTAAACCATCAGATCATGGGACATCAGCAAGTATGTCAGTTTGCAAAGACATAGTGATGGCTTATGTTTCTATGCAAATTACCTCCACATGTTTTCTTGTCCATAAGCTTGTATCCAGGGGGACATTCACATTCATAGCCAATCTTCAAATCCTTGCAAATGTGGGAGCAACCACCATTGTTCAGGGCACATTCATTCACATCTAGAAGAGTGACATTATTTAGATTAAAACTGAATTCTGTGCATAAGCCTGACATTTCAAAGTGACAAATGGTTTCAGATATTCCAAGGAGGTTTATTTAAATAGACATGAAAACCCTTTCCCCCCAAGAAGCAGTGATCTGAACTTTTCTTAAGACAACTTACTCATGCAATTTTGGTTTAATTTGTACCTGAACTCAAAGATGCTCATTTGTATTGTTTGCTTTCACTTCATAGGCACAACAGAGGGAGAAAGATGTTAAATTCAGTAGTTAACTCTATTGCCAAGCCCATGTTTAAGATCCTAAATGGGCAGAATCCCATTTAGAATTTGGCAAGGAAGTTCTTCTAATGGATCAGGACTATATATGAAAGGTTGTACTATAAAATAAGCAAGCGATCCAGAAATGTCAAGTGCATTTGGCTCAACTTTTATCAACTGGATGTCTTCCAGATATATAAAGTTTCATTTTACTAGAATTAAGAGCCAGCATTGCCAATAGGAGACAACTGTAAGAACTGTATTCCTTCACATCTAGAAGTCACCGCATCGGCAAAGGTTATTTTAGTGAAGGGTTAGATATTTATTTAAAGAATCTATAAGAGACACAAAAATTAGAATTGCAAACATTGAAAAAAGCTTAAAAGCATAATACATTGCCAGTCCAGGGTAATGCTGGGTGGAAATTTGTATTTTTTCTAAAAATCCAGTGGAACTGTAAATGCACCATTATAAAAAAAGGGGGGGATCAAAAGGGTGAATCTATCCTATTCTATTATTCCTAGATCCGACTATCTGAGACTTTCTTCCATCCTGTTCTTTGTTACTATGCTAAAGTTGTATAACTTTATAATATAATAATGCTTCCTGAAAAGAAAAAAAAGCCAACCCACTGGAATCCACATGTCCAGTCCTATCTATTGTTGGCCATTACTAAGACCAAATGGTGCCCAATAAACATTTGCAATATATTTCATTTGAATAAAAGAACATCCTTGCCTGTGAAAATCATGCACACACCTGGAAATTTGTACGAGCAGAGTCCTGATCATTAGCTCCCCAATGGTAGACACTAAAATGGAAAACACTGCCCAATTTAAAATGGAAAACACTGCCCAATGTTAATTGCCACAGGGGTCAAATGAAGTCATTTCAATTCTTGAAACAACCATTCACTTGTCTTTCCAATTAACCTATCCAAAGTGAGGAACAAAAATGTTTTTCTTTTACTGTGAGATTTGCTGTGCAATTAAATATCTAAGAAACTGGGTTATGAAGATTGGTTGGACTAGCCCAGATATGTAACTCAACAGAAAAACAGATGATGCAGTTCTTTTGATTCTTTCATTTAATGGCAAAAGACAAGGAGGGGAAAAAAATTAACTGGTAGAATATGCTGCACTGAAAAAAACATCCACCACATTTTGTAGCAAATTCCCCAATTCTGAGCAGAAAGCCACAGTTCACAATGTTATTAGCAGCAGTAAGTTTATTGCTGAGTTAAAAATATGGTGGTGCATTTGGGCTACTGCTGAACAATTCAGATTGATCCTGTCCATAACTCTTGCTTACACCATGCATCACAAGCCAATTATGCCAAATGAGACTCTTAAATCTCGAGACCATCTTCCATTTTAATTGGCATGTATATCTGTTTTACATTTCCATGCCACTGCATGCCAATGGGTTCTAAGCACCATACAGTAATACATTGTAGTTAAATACTGTAATCACATGGAAGATAAACTCAACAGTAAAGAAGAATAACTTTCAGACCAATTTCCTGGCATCGGAAGGCCATGTTATTCTCTCTAGTCTAGAATGCCAAGTTTCTTAATTGTTTTACTATAACCCAGAGGGTGAATGGGCCATGTATTGAAAGTGTACTTTGTCTGTACACAAAAGGCTGGTGGTGAAGAGGCATATAACTTCAGCAATAGTCTAGGTTCAGCAAATCACTCTATATTTTAAAGAAATGTATATTATTTATTTATTTGTTTGTTTGTTTGATTACTCCGCAGTCTGCATTGGTTGCCGATCAGTTTCCGGTCACAATTCAAAGTGTTGGTTATGACCTATAAAGTCCTTCATGGCACTGGACCAGATTATCTCAGGGACCGCCTTCTGCTGCATGAATCCCAGCGACCAGTTAGGTCCCACAGAGTGGGTCTTCTCCGGGTTCCGTCAACTGAACAATGTCGCTTGGCGGGACCCAGGGGAAGAGCCTTCTCTGTGGCGGCCTCGGCCCTCTGGAACCAACTCCCCCCAGAGATTACAATTGCCCCCACCCTCCTTGCCTTTCGCAAGCTGCTTAAAACCCACCTATGCCACCAGGCATGGGGGAATTGAGATACTCTTTCCCCCTAGGCCTTTACAATTTTATGCATGGTATATCTGTATGCATGTTTGGTTTTTTATAATAATGGGGTTTTAACTGTTTTTAGTATTGAATTATTATTATATGCTGTTTTATTACTGTTGTTAGCTGCCCCGAGTCTGCGGAGAGGGGCAGCATACAAATCCAATAAATAAATAAATAATAAAATAAATAAATAAATATATGTCACATGTTTTTGCTGAATTTTTAAAATTAAGGGAGACTAGGCCTTGTTCTGGCCTCATCAGCTAGCCATACTTTCCTGGGCATCTGCCTTGTAAGCAGAGAATTAACCTCTAAGCCACAGGATTTGATCCCTTCAGCTTTGTACCATATATCATCTATGCTGCCCTATTCCTTGGACTTGTATTGCCCCAATAGATGCAATAAATAAACAAATAGAGACCACGAATAGAGACAATATGTGATTAGCATGTCTTCAGGGAGCTGCCTTGTGGTAAATGGTTTCATTATCAAATGTACGTTTTTACCAAATTTCACTCCAATACTGGAAAAAAGTTAATTTCCCTTAACATTTAAGACAACCTTTCTGTGTTGTTTCTCAGTAGCAAAATGGATAGACTTGGCCATTGCCTTTGCTTGGGTGCTGATTAACTTCCCAGTTTATCTTGCAGAACTGTACTAGAATATTGTGAGATCGCCCATCCAAGTACTAACCAGAGATGCCTCTGCTTAGATTCTAATTCCAATGCTGCTCCCTGCTGATATTTAATTGAAAGGATTTCTGGTTTACTGCACAGGGATAAGAAGGAAGCGTTGGAATTCCTCCGCTGTCTCGGGACCTTAGTTACAAAATTCCTTGAACAGCTACCATTTCACATTCACACCATTTTCTTCTTCTTTCTATAGAAAACAGGCCCACAATATTTACCTTTACATTTAGATTTAAAGTAAAAATTCAGTGGAGGATTCCTCATATATTTGATACTATTACAGAAAGGACTTCACTCCTAAAAGATGCCATAATTACATCAGATGAAGAGACATACACTTTAGAGTTATGTACAGGGATCCTAACATCCAAAGAGGCTCAGAAGGAGCAAAATAGTTTTTAAAACAGCCAAGTTCTAAACCAGAGGACCTCATTTGGTCTTTTAATGGGTTTGTCCCAGGAACTGGGACAAAATTGTCAATTAGATTGCATTTAAGCAGAATAACTAAATTAATTGATCAATATGATCAGCAGTACATCACATGCGTCAATAGCCTTCCCTTCTTTCACATTAAAACTAGAACTTAACCATAATTCAGTTCTACAGAGGAATCATTGAGTCTGTCATCTGCACCTCTATAACTGTCTGGTTTGGTGCTGCAACCCAACAGGACTGACACAGACTTCAGAGGATAATCAGAACTGCAGAAAAAACAATTGCTGCCAATCTGCCTTCCATTGAGGACCTGTATACTGCACGAGTCAAAAAGAGGGCGGGTAAAATATTTACTGACCCCTCGCATCCTGGACACAAATTGTTTCAACTCCTACCCTCAAAACGTCGCTACAGAGCACTGCACACCAAGACAACTAGACACAAGAACAGTTTTTTCCCGAACGCCATCACTCTACTAAACAAATAATTCCCTCAAAACTGTCAGACTTTCTACTAAATCTGCACTTCTATTCTACTAGTTTTTCTCATCATTCCTATCACCCATTTCCTCCCATGTTGACTGTATGGCTGTAACTTGTTGCGTATACCCTAAGATTTTAATTAATATTGCTTCTTCATTGCTTATTTGACCCCTATGACAATCATTAAGTGTTGTATCACATGATTCTTGACAAATGTATATTTTATTTTATGTACGTTGAGAGCATATGCACCAAGACAAATTCCTTGTGTGTCCAATCACACTTGGCCAATAAAAATTCTATTCTATTCTATTCTAATTTTTGGAGAGGCCATGTCTCTCTACAGGGTCCTTAAAACTGGGCATATCTGTCTAAGATCATTTAAGGCTTAAATTAAAATATTCCATAGTGAATTTCACAAAATGGAACCCAGGCAAGCATTGTCAAAAGTAGTTGAATTTTTGAAAAGCTCTCAAAGGCAGACCATAGAGTTCAATGAAGTAGTTTAATCTAGAGGTTGTATCAAAATTGTGATGCAAAATCAAGATCACACTTTTTGAAAGAACACTAAACTTGATAAAAAGAATTTGAGACCTTGGCCACTGGCTTTTCAGGATCAAGCTTTGTCTAAATTTAATTTCAGCTTCTTCAAATTTATTCAGTCCAGATGGATCTATTTAAAAAAGAATGCTTCCAAAAGATGTTGAGATTTTCAATCATAACTGGCAAAGAACTACAATGGAAATTGTAGTCCTACAACTTTTAAAAGCACACAGGTTATACACATCTATACTAGGGTAACTCTCATAATTAGCCTAAAAAGTCAGTCATGCAATATGTGCATGCAATGTGGGCATAAAATAAAAAGACATAAAATATAACCAAGGTGCTGCATAATTTGATACATCTCTTCATTACAGATACTGTGGAAATTATAAGAGCTTCTAAAAATGCCACAAAATAACAGGCAATAAAATTCCAGCAATATAAAAACGCTCCTATGTCAAAATTCAAATGAATTAAATATATCCTCTTCAATTGAGAACAGAAGCAAAAGAACAGATTTAGATCCTTTTAATGACCAAGAACACATCACCACCATATAAACCCAGGAATAATTTGTTATAGCTCTTCATTACTGATGCTATGTAAATTATAAGGACCTCTAAAATGCCACAAAATAACAGGCAATAAAACTGCAGCAGTATAAACAGCTGCTGTGTTAAAATTCAAACAATTTAAATATATCCTCAACTGAAAACAGAACCAAGAGAACAGACTTAGATCTTTTTAATGATCAAGGACATATTAACCAGGGCCAGCAGTTCCATTATTTTCTCATTGGCTAAAATGAATGTATTTCATCTTACAGGAATGGGATCTTACATTTCTTACACAATTAATACATTGTATCAATTAATGACCTGTCATCAATAAAAAAGCAGGCTGGAGGAGAAAAAAATGTTGATAGGTATTATTTAGTTTAAGCTTCTTTGATTATGTAATTTGCAATCTGGTTTTTTAGAATAAGCCTCCAAATCATGTACCCTCAAATGACATGCTTTAATGAGTTTTCTCAGTATATTATTACTTGTAGGGTTTTTATTGATCCAGGAGCAGATTTCCTATAGACAGAGACTTCCTATGGATAAATATAAGAAAATATGGGGTTCATTTATAAAAATTCAGTAGGTTTAAAAAAAAGATGATAGTCATATAAATATATTATAAATACACAGACACACATAATGTAATGTTCCTTTTTTTGCTTTTTCTCTTATTTTAAAAGCAAAAAACTATTAAAAGCAATAAAATTAAAAATTCTTATCTTTATTAAAAATCATTTTAATAAAGGAACTGCCATACAGGTTTTTTTCATGGAACAGTATCATCTGCAGTTTTTTCCACGAATTTACTTTCCACCTTAGGAACATACTGGGGCAACTCAAAATCCAATGATGGAAATTCGTACTGATGGTGCGTTTTTCATGGCCCCATCCCAGCACTTATGAAGAATGCCATCCATTGCTTTTGACCTCGATGTACATAACTAAGGCCACATGACATAATAGATGCCTGCCTTGGATGGCCCTGAGAGGCTTTGTATAAATGATGCCTCTGAGATGGGTAAAATGAGGACCTAGATTGTTGGGGGCAATATGCTGATTCCATAAACCACTTAGAGAGGGCTGTAAAGCACTGTGAAGCAGTATATAAGTCTAAGTGCTAATGCTATACATGTGTGATTTCTGTGAACAAGAGCAGAGGAGTCATGGGCCCGTTTCTCCATTCACGAAGTAGGCCTACGTGTCAATTTTTCAACATGATTTTTTAAAGAACAGAGGCTAAAAGAAATTGTCTATCTTGATTAAGCACATAAACTTTTTTTGCAATTCACAAGAACCATAAAAAAAAATAATTAGCATCAGCAGGAGACCCAAATACTGAGAATTTTCTGTTCTGTGATGCAGTGAAATCTCTTTTTTTTTTGTAATCATCCCAGGATTCATTTCATTTCATTTAAGATCATGCAGAGCATCACCTAGAATTTGCAAAATCTAAAATCTCCGAGACCGCCTCCTGCTGCACGAATCCCAGCGGAAGATTAGGTCCCACAGAGTTGGCCTTCTCCAGGTCCCGTTGACCAAACAATGTCGGCTGGCGAGACCCAGGGGAAGAGCCTTCTCTGTGGCGGCCCCGGCCCTCTGGAATCAACTCCCTCCAGAGATTCGAATAGCCCCCACCCTTCTTGCCTTCCGTAAAATGCTGAAGACCCACTTTTGTCGCCAGGCACGAGGATAATTACCATATTTCTCCCTTTTTATTATATTTTTGGCCTTACTGCATGATAGATTAGGTTGAATATGTGTGATTGCATAGTTAGGGGTTTTATTATGTTATTAATGTCTTCTTAAATGGATTTAATTTTTTATTATTAGATTTGTAATGTATTGTATTACTGCTATGCTGTGCGCCGCCCCGAGTCTTCGGACAGGGGCAGCATACAAATCTAATAAAGTAAAGTAAACTAAACTAAACTAAAGCAAACTAAAGTAAAGTAAACTAAAGTATGCTAAAGTAAAGTAAAGTAAAGTAAACTTCCAAGAATCTAAGATTCCAGAAACTAAGAATGAAAGCTTAGTTCCATTTCCCTCATCCACAAGTCACAAAGACAAGGTAAGCACAAGAACTAAAGAAGAATGATAATAGTAGTTGATGCTCCTCTTCTGGTAGTGCTAATCATATGAGCATGGAAGAGATTTGTTAAAAATGGAGGAAGAAATAAGAAGGTACTGTACCACAAACTTTTACAGGCTCATCGGACCAGTCCCTGCAGTCCCTGTGTGAATCGCACACCTTGACTTCCTCTATGCATTCTCCACTTTTACACTGAAATTTGGTGGGACTCTCGCACGCCGCCTCTGTTATGTCAGGCAAGGAAGGAAAAGCAGCTGAAGTTAGATTAGGTACATGAAAATGAAGATGCATTATGAATGTAATTAGGCAAAAAAAAAAGGAGATATGGTTAATCAGCAGGATATTTAGATGTGATGGATTAGAACAAAGCCTGCTGAAGACAAAAGGTATCGTTGATGAGGCCTCACTGCTGGAATATGCTAAACAGCACAGCATACTAAGATGGAGAATTGGTTTTTGCTTCTTGGGAATCCCTGGCATCTAAGCACTTTGAAACAGTGTATTCTGCCACACCCCATGCCAGCAGGCTTATCACACCTAGCATATCTACCATTAACGCAGCCAGCTTCATCACTGTTGTCAGGGCAATCGTGCACTTTGTTGCACTGTTTAGCTCCATGGATGCAGGTCCCATCACCACACTGGAATTCATCAGGGTTGCAGGTCACCAAGGCTTCAAAATAAAAAGGAAACACAAAAAGAGCCATCACCACCTGTTGTGTTCTTTTTGCCAGGTTTCTAATTGTCAGTAATTCTAAAGTTCTGGGGTATCCAATAGTCCAGTGTTTCCCAACCTTGGCAACTTGGAAGATATTTGGACTTCAACTCCCAGAATTCCCCAGCCAGCGAATGCTGTCTGGGGAATTCTGGGAGTTGAAGTCCAGATATCTTCAAGTTGCCAAGGTTGGGAAACAGTGCAATAGTCCTTCTTTGGATTGTTAGATGCTGTCCAGAGTCCCTTTCCATGCAATGGGGACTCATGAATTTGACAGATGAGTAAATAAATTGGAGCCTCGAATCATTTCCCAATTCAAGCATGGCACAAAAGAGGTGGAAGAATATTGTGTTTTCACTTTTATGTAGTTTGTTCTTAACGATAGGTCAGCTATCATGGCTAAATCCATTTAAATCCATGGTTTATTGTTCACGGTTCACTATTTGTATATTGGGAATGTTTTCTTAACAACTAGGAGTTTTCTTCTTTTTTATCCCAAACCATTCTTTTGCTGTGAATGAGAATAATATCGTAATTTCATTGCAGATGTTTCATTCTTTTATAAATTATACTTTATAGACATTAGAGAAAAGGCTATTAGCATTAGATTGAAAAGGCATTAGACTGAAACTTTTATTATAGCATAATAAAATAATAATAACAAATTATAAAATTATTTCAGAATAAAAAGAAAAAGAAAAAATTACATCCATTTATGAAGGAACACACCTGGAAGTACATAATGGTAGGCTTCCAGAAATAATAAATGACTTTCAGCAATTAAGAAGCAATTAACACAGATAGTGAGAGAAGATATAAATTTGATAGTTAAGTTCCATTTAACATTGCCTGATCTTAAAAAGCTAAACAGGATTGGACTTGGCTGGTATATAGTTGGGACTTCATGATAAAAAATTCAGGAAGCCATCCTTAAGTGGAAAGCAAAACGTCCTCTAGAAGAGTAATGCCATTTCTGTATTATTCCTAAAAAAATTACATGTCTGCCTTCTTTAATCCAGTAGCTTGGCTCAAATGTGATCTTAATTTTATTTAATCTCCGTATCCAACTCCTGAACAGTAAATGTAAACTGGAGTATTGCATCCAGTTCTGGTCACCACACTTCGAAAGAGACATTGAAACTCTGGAGAAGGTGCAGAAAAGAGCAACCAAAATGATTAGGGGACTTGAAACCAAGACTCTAGGCTATCCATGCCCAGTTCCCGCAATCTCTCTTCGTATAAGAGAGATTGCGGGAACTGGGCATGGATAGCCTAGAGAAAAGGAGGGGTTTAGGGGACATGATAGCTGTATACAGGTATATGAGGGGTTGCCATAGAGAGGAGGGAGCCACTCTATTCTCCAGAGCACCAGAGGGCCGGACGAGGAACAACAGCTGGAAGCTGACCAAGGAGAAATTCAACCTAGAAGTAAGGAAGAACTTCCTGACGGTCAGAGCGATCAACCAGTGGAACAACCTGCCTGCGGAGGTTGTGAACTCCCCAACTCTGGACACTTTCAAGAGGAGATTGGACTGCCATTTGGCTGGGGTGCTTTAGGATTCCTGCTCAGGCAGGGGGTTGGACTTGATGACCTGCATGGTCCCTTTCAACTCTAACAATTAATTAATTAATTAATTAATTAATTAAATAAATAAATAAACAAACAAACAAACAAATGGCTATTGTTAGCCCACCTATATTGCTGCTTTGTAACAATTTTTAAACCGGTCCAAATGCTTTTTTTTAAAAGAAAGCACAAAACCTGTCATAGCCGAGTGTCAATGCCGACAATAGCTGTGGTAACACAGTAGAAACACCTCTCTGAAATCATGTATTTCCCCCTTCGAGTACAAACATCCTTATTTTAAAAGACAGGAAATCTCTGCCAAAGAGTAGCTCAAACAATATGACACAGGCACTAATCCAGATGATCCAAGAAAATTGTGACAGAATCTCCTCAGCAATTTTACTGTCACGAGGAACAGAAATTATGGCTCTTCAACATCCTGGACACAAGAAGAAGAGACTACGATGTATCTAGCAAGTATAGAAGATAAAATAAACATACCGAGGTATAGATACAATTAATTAGACTGTAAATTATAGGTATTCGAAATCACTACAGTGAACTAGACTTTGGCAAGCAGAATATTTACACAATGCTATATTCTTTTTGTGATGTCTAATCCGATTCCAAACATCCCACAGAGTAAATATACAGAAGTCTATTCACAGATCACTGGGCAAGTTAAAAACCACATCTGTAGTAAGGGTTTTATTTTATGTAGCATGTCAATACCTCTGACAAAGAACCTTCTGAATGTCCTACCGGGATGTGTGTGGTTTTTTTTTAAAATAGTTAGTGAAGTGCAACAAGAAGCACTAAACTAGACATTGTTCTGAATGGTAAATTCGGGAATTGTTCTTTTCTCCTTGGGTTTCAGGTGAAATACCAACTACCAATTTATAGCTCACTTCAATTTAAATCATTTTAACTTCATTAAACTTCGTGGGATTGAGCTCATTTAATGAAAAAATAAGCAGTCTAAGTAAAAATAAAGCCTTGGAATTCAGGGAACCAATCTTGGTTTCACTTATCCATGAGAGTCTTCTAACATAATATTAGCAAATTATTGGGCTGGTTCATGGAAAGCCATTAACATTAAAGATAAACCTCTGTTTAGTAATTGCGTACTGAAATGGAATCAAAGTAGATAGTATTTGATACCATGCTAGAATATTATATGTGAATGCAGAAGATAAGAGTTGGAAACATAATATACACATAGAATGAAAATATGGATGGATGGAAAGGGAAGAGCTTTGCTTACAACATCATAATAAGCAAAAGTCATGATCATGCCCTCTAATCTACATAAAGGTAACAATAATAATAAAATCTCCTTTGAGTCAAGTTGAATTGCTGATGCCTTTATAGAACCTAGCCATTAAACTGCTTACTACATCAGTTCTATTGATAGTCCTCGACTTACAATCATTTATTTAGTGATCATTCAAAGTTACAACGGTACTGAAAAAAAGTGACTTATGACAGTTTTTCAGACTTACTACTGTTGCAGCATCCCCATAGTCATGTGATAAAAATTTGGCCACTTAGCAACTGGCTCATAATTATGATGGTTGCAAATGTTGAAATCACCTTTCACAAACTTCTGACA
This sequence comes from Erythrolamprus reginae, assembly GCF_031021105.1. Lineage (NCBI taxonomy): Eukaryota > Metazoa > Chordata > Lepidosauria > Squamata > Dipsadidae > Erythrolamprus > Erythrolamprus reginae. The sequence goes on from NC_091952.1 coordinate 77,192,967, forward strand.
AGCAAAATCAACACAGAAACCAAATTCACTTAACAACCATCTTACTAACTTCACAACTGCAGTGCTTCATTTAAAAACTGTGGCAACAAAGGTTGTAAAATGGAGAGAAACTCACTTAATAACTGTCTTGCTTAGCAAATAAATTTTGCGTAAGTTGAGGAGTACCTATATAAACACATCAAAACATTTGGAACAGCTACTGGCCTAAAGTTCGCAAGGATAACTGGAGAACAAATGGAAACAGAAATATACCCAGGAAGGACAAGTTCTAAATATCAGCTGAGTTCATCAAGTAAGTCTAATCCACTGCAGATTTTGTGCTGCCTTTGATAATCTTTTGCTTCACTGACTCCATTAGTAGTGATTATTCAGCAACATTTGTTTCTCAAATCGTATGAAATAGAAAAAGCATACTTTATATATCAGACTTGTTTTCATATTTCAATAATATAAAGGGATTCCTAAAAACACTTTACATTTTTATGTGGGTTGCTTAACCAGAGTCTGAAATCTTGTTTTATTTATTTATTTTATTTATTTATTTAGTTCAATACATAATACACATTGAAGAGAAAGATATGTAATAATATAAGTAAAGAAAATAATAGAAGAAAAGATATAAAAGTATAGGTGAACATTTTTGAAAGGAAGAAAAGATAAATGAGATAAGGAGAGACAATTGGACAGGAGACGGAAGGCACACTGGTGCACTTATGCACGCCCCTTACTGACCTCTAAGGAACCTGGAGAGGTCAATCATGGATAGTCTAAGGGAAAAATGTTGGGTGTTAGGGGTTGACACTACTGAGTCAGGTAATGAGTTCCACGCTTCGACAACTCGGTTGCTGAAGTCATATTTTTTACAGTCAAGTTTGGAGCGGTTAATATTAAGTTTGAATTTGTTGCGTGCTCTTGTGTTGTTGCAATTGAAGCTGAAGTAGTCATTGACAGGTAGAACATTGCAGCATATGATCTTGTGGGCAATACTTAGATCTTGTTTTAGTCGACGTAGTTCTAAGCTTTCTAGACCAGTGTTTTTCAACCAGTGTGCCGCGGCACACTAGTGTGCCGTGAGACATGGTCAGGTGTGCCGTGAAGCTCAGAGAGAAAAAGAAAGAGAGAGAGAAAAAGAAAGCAAGAGAGAGCAAGAGAGAAAGAAAGAGCAAGAGAGAAAGCAAGCAAGCAAGAGAGAGAGAAAGAAAACAAGAGAGAAAGAGAGAGAGAGAGAGAAAGCAAGAGAGAAAGAGAGAGAAAGAAAGAGAGAAAAAGAAAGAGAACAAGAGAGAAAGAAAGAAAGATAGAGAAAGAGAACAAGAGAAAGAAAGAGAGAAAGAAGGAAAGAAAGAAAGAAAGAAAGAAAGAGAGAAAGGGAGGGAAGGTGGGAGAGAGAAAGACATAGAGGGAGGGAGGGAGAAAGAGAGCAAAAAAGAGGAAGGAAGGAAGAGAGAAAGAAAGAGGGATGGAGAAAGAGAGAAAAAAGAGGGAGAGAAAAAGGGAGGGAGAGAGAAATAGAGCAAAAGGGAGGAAGAGAGAGAGAGAGAGAGAGAGATTTTTTTTGTCCAAACTTTTTTTAGCCCCCCCCCCTCTCAATGTGCCCCATAGTTTTGTAAATGTAAAAAATGTGCCGTGGCTCAAAAAAGGTTGAAAATCACTGTTCTAGACCTAGGATTGATAGTCTGCTTTCGTAGGGTAAAAATCCTTAAACAGGAGATACCAGGAATTTATATTCAGAACCGTTTATCTTCCAATTATCTACCTACTGAAGTCCTCTTAAAAGATTTAAATAGATATACACTGCATAAATATAAAATATAAATATGCAAACACACATGCATGCATAAATCAAGACATTAGGTGTGCTTTTTCCAACACATATTTTATTTATTTCTTTGTTCATCTGCTGCTCTCTATTTTGTTCACTTGCCAAAGCATTTTTATTTGTTTTCAGCATTAAAATTAAAGCCCTCGTTTTAGTTTCTTCCCTCAAAAACAATTATGACAACAGTTGGCAAATATGGCCTTGAAAGGGATTTTAAATTTAGGAGCCATTTATTTTATATATGAGATATGGCAGTGTGGGAGCTAAGTGCAAACAAAGGAAAGTTGATTATTTTAGGTTCTTTGCCAAAAAGATTTAATAATCATTAGGAATGCAAAAGATCAGAAAGCTTATTGCAGTAGATATATAAACAAACAATTGTGATCTAATGTTGATACAGCAGTTTAGGACCTGTCTGTTGGAATGAACTAGTCCCTGGGGGACCTAGCACTTTAATCTCCCTTCCCTCTTTACCACCTGTCAATTCAATATTTTCTGGTTAGCTGAACCACAATTTCCCAACTGGAGAAGTCTGATTTGAGTATTCCCTACAAAACGAAATAGCAGACTCAGGAACTGTGCTTTAATTTTTCTGACTCTTCTGAAGAGCTCAAACAGTTTCCCAGAGAAATGTCACTGAAAATCATGCTTTGGTAAATCAGGATGAATTGAAGTAAATCATGTGAGAGAAAAAAACTTCCAAGCATATATAGCTAGTTCCTGGACTTGTGATGAAATTTATTCTGAGTGGGACTTGGTACTAGAAGGCTGTCAAAATGCCACATGTCGCATGAGCCACTATCTTGTACAGGTAGTCCTTGACTTATGACCACAATGGAGCCCAAAATTTCTGGGGCTAAGTGAAAATTTTTTAAAGTGAGTTTTGTGACTTTTCTTGCCACAGTTGTTAAATTAATCACTGCAGTTATTAGGTTAGTAACACAGTTGTTAAGCGAATCTGATTTCCTCATTGACTTTGTTTGTCAGGAGGTTGCAATTTAGCACGTTTATTTATTTTATTTGTTTGTTTTGTCAAGTACATATTGGTGGTATGCAAAGATATAATAATATTCATATACATGATACTAGTAAAAAAGAAACATTAGGACAGGGGACGGAAGGCAGGGTGGTGAACCTATACACGCCTCTTACTGACCTCTTAGGAATCGGGAGAGGTCAATATGTTTATATATTTATATTTATAAATATAAATATTTATATTAATATTGTTGCCCAGTCACATATGGTGGCACAACATGACTGGCAAGGATTATCCCAATCCACTGCAAACGTCATAAATATAAGTCAGTTGTGTTAGGACTAAGTGCAAATGGTTGGGTTGTTAATATATTATTATTATTATTATTGTTGTTGTTGTTGTTGTTGTTGTTGTTATTATTATTATTATTATTATTATTATTTAGATTTGTATGCCGCCCTTCTCCGAAGACTCGGGGCGGCATACAAATCTAATAAATAATAAACAAGCCATCAATCTATATTTGTATATGTTTGCATGTTTGTATATATTTGAGTAATTTAACTTTAAATGTACCACTGTATTCTGATTGGCTATGGTGTTTTACGTTTGCCATAAGAGGGAGCCAGAGATCCTAGTTGGAGGCTGATGTGCTCTGGAATGCTGATTCATTCATAATTGACTCTGTGTTGACTGACTAAATGTGAATGATTTTGACTGTTTAATTGGACTGTGCTATTTATCTAAAAGTAAACAATTATTTATTTATTTATTTATTTATTATTTTATTCTATCTATCTATCTATCTATCTATCTATCTATCTATCTATCTATCTACCTACCTACCTACCTACCTACCTATTTAATACACTTTAACAAATCTGTTTATGACTTTATCATTACTCATCATTTACTGGATATCTACTGCAATCCCATATCCCTGAAATGCATGTCCCTGACAACTCAAGGATAACCCTGATCACTTTTCCCAACAAGTTGCCAAGCATCTGAATTTTGATCACGTGGCTGTAGGGATGTTACAAGTCATAGTCGTTAAAAGTCACTTTTTTCAGTGCCATTGTAACTAAGCGGTCATTAAATGAACTTGGTAAGTTGAGGACTAACTATATATCTATTACTTCTTCTGAAAATGGAATAACCACTCCCCCATTTCTTAAGACTGTTCAATTCTACTTCTAGATAATAACTCAAGGTCTTTATTTTTTTAAAAATCTAATTTTAAAAAATTCTAAAATTATAATCTTCCTTTCTTATTTTTCTCTTTTTAATTCATTCATTCATTCATTCATTCA